>NW_012101898.1:1654444-1672165 GCF_000951045.1 Mandrillus leucophaeus | reverse complement strand
CAGTACCAGTTTAAAATATAGTTTTTAAATATAGTTTTTAAATATTTAAAATATAGTTTAAATTTAAAATATAGTTTTTCTTTTTAAAATCTTCTCAAAGTTTTATTCTGCCTTTCTTTGTCCTTACTGAAAAAAATCAATCCCCAATTTTAATTTATTGTGGATGTTCGGACAATAACAATATTTGTACAAGTGGGAGAAAATCCCAGCTACACGCTTCTCCTTTCTACAAATAGAGACCTAGTTTAGAACCAGACAACTTAAATGTTCTCATTCTTTTATTCATTCTTCTTTGTTAGGGAAAAGGTAACTTTCTATTTTAAGATTTTGTATAGCCTATGCCTACATTTTAACAACTATATTTCCTTTTTTAAAAATTTTATAGAACTTAACCCATTATATTAACCATGATTAAATCATGATCACAGTGCTTTGCTTCGTGGCTCATTCTTGTACGTAACTTAAGGTGTTTGCATTAAATGTTACATGGCGGGTGTCGAAGACCGAGTTCAGGCTGGTCAAATCACATATGTATGGGTGGATGTCCTCTTTTGTGCAGTCTCGAGCACTGACATAAAATATTAATTTGTTGTGATGTGCTGATGTGCACACAATAATGTTAAGGGCAGGAGTTCCAAAAGACTGAATCTAGCTCTCGCTTTCTGAGATTCATAACCACCTGACTGTGGACAGATCAGGCCAAGACTCAGCTCTCAGTCTACTTTTCTTGATTTTGTTGGATTTCTTGGCTATAAAATAAGGAAAGTGAGAAGACATAGGTTTGGGTGTGATAATAGGTAAGGAGGGGTTTAAACTAGACAAAGAGACTAAATATGAAAAAAAAAAGTGCCTGCTGAGTTGCTGACAGTGTTTCTTTTGATGCCACTTCCCTGACAGGAATTTTATTTTGTGATATTTTCAGTGCATCTCTATGTATATTGTTGATACAAGGTACACACTTGCTTAAACATGCTGAGTGATTGTAATTTGGGAGAAAGGTTTAGCCTGTCGTTCTTAATAATGTCAGAAATACAGGGCTGTAGACAGTACTCCTGAGTCCCATCCAATTGTGTAGTCAGCCTGATGGAGAATCTCTGTGAGGCCATCCAGAAAGGCCCGTGCAGAGCTGATCTGTTTTGTCACAAGCATTTCACTCCGCTTACCAAAGTTCACTGACAAGAGAATTGTCAGCTTCCATTATCCCCATTAGAATGCATTGGAATTCCCCCATTATGGAACTTGGGAAATCTTGCCTCTCTCTCTGTTCTCTGCTATTTGAGATTTGGGCCTTTTCCCCTCTTGTGTTTAGGTGAATGTCTGCCAAGTGTGTTATCTTCCTGAAGGTCACCAGCTTTATGGCTACTATAAATATTTGTGAATCACAGCTGTGTGGTGAAGTTCAGAATTCGTTTTCTTTCCTTAGTTTCGTCATGGAGTGAGGCTAGGAGGGATTGATGTGTGCTGTTTATTCTCAGACACCCATTAGAGGGGCAGATGTGTGTGAGGTTAATTGCTTGGAGTTGAAGATCTACATGTGCCCGTAAGGATACTGCCCTCTCGATTACACTGTGTGTAAGATCTTTTTTTGGCAGAACTTTCCTAAGGGCATAAAAATGACCCCATGTTTGGATCTTTGGATTTCATGGGACTTGGGGGATTTTCCTGCCCTGTGGTTTCCGGATCAGAGTATTGGAGAGGCCCCTATAGCTGCAGGGCTGCAAACCGAATCAGTTCACGCTTTATGTAGCGGAGCTTTTCATGGGGGTTTTGTGTGTGTTTGTGTCTCTTTGAGCCTCCCAGGCCACAAAGGAATCAGAGTCATTTTACTTCATTTGTTTTTGTCTAAAGCCTGAGCAGTAACCACTATTGGTTAAACCAAAGCAGCAAAAGGAAAGGTTGGGAAGTTGGTTGGGAGATTCTGGGAAGTAAATACCACCGTATTTTCATATGACAGTATCTAAGAATAGTGCACTTACATTTCCAGTGCTGAGGAATTAGGTAGGTTGATCTAAGTCGTTTACTGTAGCTCAGATTTTTTTTTTAGTACATATAAATTGGGGTACCCCTCTCACAGCTCAGGGGCTACATATTTTTTGAGAACTGTTCCTCTTTTCTCCATTGCAGGCCGCCTCCTTACTACAGTGATGCTTTAAAGGTGAAGTACCTACCCAGTGGGCCAATCACAGTATCCCAGCTAATGGACACTGATTAATTCTGATAGAAACTCTTAGCCCTAGTTTGGCCAAACTATATCCCATTCCTTTGCTCCTACAGTACTTAAGCAGTTATTTCCTTTCTTTCCTAAATAATCAGCTTTTATTTTTCCCTCTATGTTGTTCTTTTTTTTTTTTCCAATAGGAATGGAAAGATC
This sequence comes from Mandrillus leucophaeus, assembly GCF_000951045.1. NCBI lineage: Eukaryota > Metazoa > Chordata > Mammalia > Primates > Cercopithecidae > Mandrillus > Mandrillus leucophaeus. The sequence continues at coordinate 1,669,794 of NW_012101898.1, read as the reverse complement.
TACCATCTTAAGAAAATTTGACCTGTGGCCTCTAATTTTTTCTTTAGTTATAACACATTTCTCTCCTCTTTGCTAAAACAAAACAAAACAAAACAAAACAACAACAAAACACACACAAAACAAAACAAAAAAAACAAACAAAAAAACTTTGTTTAAAGTGTTTGCCTGTACTTGTTGTCTTCCATTTCTGTCTTTTTATTTCTTTTTGAGCCCAGTCTGATCCGTCAGTCATTCCTTCAGCACTGTCTAGCCAAGATCACCCATCATTGCCATGTTGCTAAATCCAGCAGTTGAGGCTCAGTCATCATTATACTTAACAGTTAGCAGCTTTTATACTATCAACCCCTCCCACCTCCTTGACATACTTTCTCTACTTGGCTTTAGGATGCTTCATTTCCCTGGCCTGACCTCGTATCTCTGGGCTTTGCATCTTAGCCTCAAATGGTCATCTCCCTGCCGTCCAAGCACTGGAGTCCCATAAGGTTCAGTGCCTGGACCTTGTCTCTTTTCCCACCATTCTCATCATTGAGAAATCTCTTCCAGTCTCATGGCTTTAGTACCATTTGCACACTAATTGCTCCCACATGTCTATCTGCAGCCAAAACCTATCCCTAAGCTCCAGAATTATTTATATATTCAACTGCCTATTTAACCTCACAACTGGATGTCTAATTTATGTCTTCACATTAACCATGTCCAAACTGAGCTCTTTTCTCCCCACATCCCCTAGCCATGTCCTTCTGTAGAGTTCCTCATTTTATTAATGGGAAGTCCAGTCTTCCACTTGCTCAGGCTGAAACACTTGGAATAATATTTGATTATTCTCTTTCTCTGTCACCCCATAATCAGTTGTCAACAAATCTTATTGTTATTGTTTTTTTGTTCGACATATATCCAAAATCTTGCCACTTCTCAACACCTTCACTGCTCTCTGCCTCAGCTAAGCTCCCAGCAACTTGGTCCCCGTGAGTGCTCAGGTCTTCCGTCCGTCTCGCTGCTTCTGCTCTTGGGCCTCCATGGTCTTTTCTCCACACAATGACCAGATTGGCTCTCTGCTCAGAATCCTCCACCAGCTGCTGCTTTATTCACATGGAAAGCCAGCTTCCTCACTTGGCCCGCCAGGCACCACGTGTCCCTTCTTTGTCCTCATCCTCTCTCTTCTCTATCTTTCTCTCCCAAGCATCAGCTTCAGTTTCACTGGCCTCCTTGCTCTCCCTGGAACAGAGTAGCCACGTTCCTTGCCCAGTGTTTTCATTCTGACTGTTTTCTGTGCCTGCAGCACTCTTTACCTGAAGATCCCTGAAGATCGCTCCTTGGCCTACTTCAAGTTTATTCAACTCTTACCTTCTCAGGAGATATTCCTGATCAAATGATTACAATGGAAACAGTCTCCCTGCTATTATCTATTTTCCTTCTCTGCTTTATTGCTTTTCTTCCAAAGAACTTGACACTGTCTGATATGTGACATATTTTGTTTATCTATTTTATATAACTTCTGCCCCCGCCTTCTCATGTAAGCTCTACCCTGCCAGGGATTTGGCTTATTTTGTTCATTCACTGCTCCATTCCTAGGCGAGGTAAGGGACTAAGATGTAATAAGATGTCAATAATCATTTGTTGAGTAGATGGATTGATGGATGGATTTTTCTGGGACTTTCTGAATTGCAAGACTAATACCCTATTTCTAATTTGGACACAGAGCTGGAAGGCTATGAGCTTGGCTAAGAGAAGAAGAATGGGATTCTTCCTCCCCATTCCCAATCAGAGATGGATGCGTTTGGTATAATTTCCCCCACATCGTTCAGTGGGTAGATATTTGCTTGTTCACCAGTTCTCAGCTAACCTGTCTCATTTTCCATGAACCTTTCTCTTCCTTCTCCGTAGCCAGGTGAATTAAGTTGCACCCTGTCTGTGTCTGCACACTCCTGTGCACATCCCTGCAATGGCAATTTAAAGTTGGATTCATTGTAGTATTTTGTAAATACATATAGTCCTTCTTCTTCATGCTGTGAAGTCTTTGGCTTGATTATTGCATCCATCTTCCCAATACTTAACACTCTGGCACATAATAAGCACTGAATACGTATGTGTTATTTAATGAAGTGATTCAGATGGAAATTTTGTAAAATATAACTTCTCTAATGGTCCTTAAGAGTGTGATAAAATGTGTTCCTCTAGCCTTCTGATTGTGCTATATTTAATTTAAGAGGTTTATTGCATAATTTTACAATAATTAAATAATTGTATTTGCTGTAGCCATTATAGACTGTCCTTATATTGTCCAGCCGGGGCCATTCATTTTACTGCTTTCTCAAATAGTCTTCACTGTTTTCCAGTATAACTGAACATCACTTACAGTGTACCAAAGACAGGAAAGACTGTGAGAGGCTTCTAAAGTCCGTTTCTTATTAATGGTTATCTATAAGTTGTACAGGAGAACAGAAAAGGAAGGTGAGGTATTCAAATAGCATCAAGACCGAAACCAATGTAGCTGCTTTCCTGCACTGTAGGATTCAATATCACTTCCTTCCTGGCATCTAACCTTTCTTAAAGTGAGCATTTGAACACAATCAATCAGTGTTACAGTGGAATTTCATAGTATCGTCTTCAAGGAGTACATATTAAACATAAAAATAGCGCAGCACAGCATGACAGTCAGGTTGTGGGGTAAGCCAAGCTCAGAAGAATGAAATTATAGTTCCCATAATATAGTTATCTGGATGTACATGTCCAGGGGACAGCACTAATGTTTAAGAGTATCTACCTTGCTGTGAGCACAATTCTGGGTCATTTGGATGGATGGATGGATAGATAGATATAGTTGAATATATATATATACACACACACACACACATATGCAGATAGAGTTGAATAAACAGGAAGATAGAATGCCTACCTATATTAGTGCGTGTATGTAAATAATATAGCGATAGCTAAATAGATATAGATAGCCTTATCATTGGAGGACCCTACTGCATTAGATGCACTAGGGCAGGGTTAAAATCACTGAAATCTATATCTAGAACAATATACTAACACCCAGCTATGTAACTTAATTATGAATTTGTGGCAAATTAGGGGTAGACTTCTCAAGGATCTACCTACTAGAGGAAAACCACAGCCTAGGTAGCACCTTTTAAATAAGAACTTTTCACTAACTTGGTGCTACGTACACATGTGTGACTGTGGATATGCACACACACAGTATGGACAATCACTCACCTTCCTTACCTCCCTGAAGCTGTGACTGTGCTTTGTTGCTGATTGTGTTCCCAGCTATGAGCAGCAGGTGCAATGTATTCACCAGCCTGGCACAGGGATGCACCAGCCAAGAAGGCAGAATGTTAGTAAAGCAGGAGAAGGAAAGCATGTTTCCTATATTAGTGCTCAGGCTGAAACGTCACCAGAGAACCAACGTACGCTTCCATAGGCAGATCTATTCTTTTCTCCCAAGTCACTATCATTTTTGTGTATCTTCCTGAAATTCCTTTCTTCTTGACTCAGCTTGATATGTAGTTATATGTTAACTTTATCATTCTGCTGCGGTATTTTCTAGGAGCTGAATTCTTTTTTTTTCCACCAAGACAGAGTCTTGCTCTGTCACCCAGGCTGCAGAGCAGTGGCGGGATCTTGGCTCACTGCAACCTCTGCCTCGCAGGTTCAAGAGATTCTCCTGCCTCACCCTCCCGAGTAGCTGGGATTACAGGTGCTTGCCACCATGCCTGGCTAATGTTTATATATTTAGTAGAGCTGGGTTTTCACCATGTTAGCCAGGCAGGTCTTGAACTCGTGACCTCATGATCCACCCGCTTCAGCCTCCCAAAGTGCTGGGATTACAGGTGTGAGCCACCACACCTGGCCAATTTCAGGTTTTAAAATAACTTTCTGTTTTATGTACTGGACTATATTCTTTTAACGTTATTTTATAAACCAGGTGTTAAAAAGGTCTACGTAAATGTCTTGGAAGTTTCTTCTGGAACATCATAATATTAGCAACAATAAAGTGAATTATGACAGTGTGACTCAGTTCTCTGATTATAACATTAAGTGTCTTGTATGTTTTCTAACTTTGACTCTTATTTTCTTGCTCATTTTTTGTCTTTATGGCAGATCATGTACAAAGTAATTATTGTTTTCTTGAGCAAATACTAAATGATCAGATACACTCAGAACGAACATTTCTAATCACATGTGCATGATTTGTGAAGACTTTATTAACTTGGAGTAGCTTTTCTCGTCTTTTCTCAAGCACATGCCAGTTCTCCAAGTGTAGAAAGAATAGAGTGTAGCTAATCCTGGGTCACCTCCAGGGGCCTGCGGTAGTCATCTGTGTTTGCAGCCAAAGGAGGACTTGAACATGCTCAGAGCAAGTCATTAAATAGTTCCTTGTAATGTAGCAATGACAATACAAAGTTAATAATGTGGATTTTCCAACATTTCCAAATCTGAAATATTTCTCGTAGCACTGGTAATAACTTGGTGATAATTCATAATGCTTACATTATCTGAGCACTTCCTGTGTCCCAGACACTGCTTTACGCATGCCATTTCATCTTCTCAACAAGTAGGCAGGTTCTAATATTATCACCATTTAAAGGTGAGTGAACAAAGTGTGACGAGGTTAAGAAACTTGCCAAGGTCATGCTGAGGCCTCCTGCATGGTTGAGCCCAGTGGATAATATATAACTTCTTAATCCAGCATGTGTTTTACCCCTTTTATTTTCTAAAGGCCCCAAGGGATCCCTCTTGGTAGACTATTACAGAAAAGAATTCTAAAACAACAAAACCCACCTATTTTACAATTTATTGCAAAGTAAAGCAGCTATAGGTTTCACCAAATGGAATCTTGGTTTTATTTCACTGAGCTAGCAAATATTCTGAGGGTTGGAACCCACCCTCACTGTGTAATTTCCTTGCAGAAAACACATTATTGGTGGTTGATCTCAAACAAAAATCCCTCAAGGACAGACATCTGTATAAACAAATGGTGTCCCTGAAACATCTCTTCCTGTACATGGGGTCACCAAGGGCTAGTGGGCATCTCAATTAATGTCTGATTGGAAATCATACTTCTACTGTTGCTGTAACACACTGACTGGTTTTTTTGAAAATGCAGTCAAAGTGACCATGAGAAATAACTTGCATTCTCCTTCCTCCCTAGGTATTTTTTGTGTGTGTGAACACATGTAGTGTATGAGCCTTGGTTATAGGCGCTGGTGATATACACGTAAGCAAGACAGATAGGCTCCTGGGTCTCCTGTAGCATACATTTTTGATGGAAGAGTTAGACCATAAGCAATAATTGCATTCACAGTAAATAAAAAAAGTATTGTCCAGTGGTAAGTGCTATGCAAAGAATTCAGATGAGTTCATGTGACAGAGAGTGAATAGGGGACAACTTTGGATTGGTTTGTGTGTAGTGGGGAAGGGGACAGTGGTGTGAATTGAGACCACAGAGGTGGGTAAGAGTTAGCACATGTAGGGCTTTGTAAGCTGGGATTGAAACTTCTATGCCTATTAGGGGCATTGGGAACCCTTTGGAGAAGCAGTGGTGGGATATGAGTTATTTACATTTCCAAATTGTCATTTAAATTATCAGGGTCACCACTGGGTCAGGAGAGTGGATTCCAGAGTAGCTAGAGAGGAAGCAGGAAGACCAGTTTGAAGCTGTCACAGATGATGGGGTCAGGCGTGATGGTGGCACAGGCTACAGGGTTGTTAGTGTAGGAGAAAAGTGGATGGGCTTGACATGTTTAGAGGTAGAGTCTGTGGTGCTCTGATGGATTGGGCATTGGGGAGAGGAGAAGATAAATTAAAAATGAATTGGACGTTTTGGACCTCAGTAAGTGAGTGGATGGTGGACCACTGACTGAGACAGAGAAGCCTTGGGGAGGGGTAGGTTTTGGAGGGAAAAACAACAGTTCTCCTAGGGCAATGTTAACTTTGAGTTGAAGGCTTTCATTTCTCATCGGGTCTAGAGAGTAGACAGATACACAAGTGTGGGCTATCAAGGAATGATTGGGAATAGAGCTGTGTATTTGGGGGTCATTGACACATTGGCAGTGTATTTGAAATCCAGGGCCTCTGACCTAGGAGATGCCTCAGACGTGTTTGGGGAAGGTATTGGCATCTGTTGCAAAGCTCCTCATAATATTTCATTTGCTATAGTACTGCTTTGATACTTCAGAAGTGATCTTCAAAGTGACAGAAAATCTCAAAGGTAATTCTCTTCTTGAGGGATTTCATTCAACATCTTAGTAGCAAAATTCTCCACTGTTGTATCGTAAAATGCCATTCTGGCTGTAGGAAATGAGGTCAGACTCTTACAATGAAATATTTTATGTGAATTCCTTTCAGCATTTATTTTGCTTTTTTTTTTTTTTTTTTTTTCCCCCTCACAATCAGCAGTTCAGGCTTTCATTCTTCTCAAAACCAGGCTCTTTCCAGTTGAGTCTTGGGAGGTGCTGGGCAAAGTAAGGCACAGGTTATAATGATTTTTCCAGTTTTCTTAGTTAGCAAATTGCTACTCTCTGACATTAAAAATTTGCTGTACTGTGCTCTCACTCCACACTGCTCTTTCAATTGTTGTATTTTTTCCTCAGAGACCTTGGGCTAGGGAGAAGTTTAGTGTTTGAAAGGCCTGCTGGGAATTTTTGTTGATGTAGTTAACGTTTTCAGTGTCAGTTCCAGCTGCAGTGGGCATAGTTGTTGACTCATTGAATCTCTGTGAACATTTGTGATGTGTTGGGTGAGAGGCTCTTTAACTCGCTGTTAATAAAATGCAGCAGTTAGTGATGCTGCCCAGAGAGCCACTCAATGTGTGATTCCCTGCAAGGATTTTTGTTAACCTCACTTGCATTGTTAACACCTTTTGTAAGACGATCAGACCTATGAAGCTCAGGATGTCACCAGAGTTTTATCAGTGGCTTAGAAGTTTGATTTTCTATCAAAGAGAAATTCATTTGGCTTATTAATATAAAGAATAAGGCTCACGTTTCTCACAGTTAGTGAAAACAAGATTTGGCCCTGGCCATTAGGATTCCCTGAGGCAGAAGTATTCTACTGTAAAGCAGAATATATGACTGTATGTTGAGAAGCGGTGGGTTGTGAGCTCCTAGAATCCATAGTGAAGGCTTTGTGAAAAGACTGTGCATAATTTGTAAGGCACAGTGATCAAGAACTTGTCAAAATAGATGAGCTCAGGAATAAAACAGATAACTGAGGATAAGTCATGTTCATCCAGTGGATCATTTCATTGGTAAAATGCCATTATGGAAAGTAGTTTGTAAGTAATCCAAAATATCTCATTTTAAAAATTCATGATTTTTTAGCACTTGTGAATCACCTCTCGAGAAAGCCATTTAGAACAAGTCTAGTGGGGAAGTAGGTGGTCAGAAGTCAACCTTCTGTATCCAGAGTAGCCCTCAGCCTGAATTTTAAAATTATGTGATTCTCCTTCTCCGCTGCATGGTGGTGTTAAAATATCAGCGAATACATGCTTAAATGAATGATGTTGAGCTCACTGAGGGCAGTGAAATACAGAGGTGGAATTTGCATCAACTGTTCAGGACCTTTAACTCTGGCTTGCAAGCAGTCTGTTAGACCCAGAGAACAAATCCCTGCAATATTGCTTCTTCATAAAATGATTTTACAGTTGATCCTGGCTTGCAGATGGAGTCAGTGAAAAAAAAAAAGTGGATTCCGTTATACTTTTAAGATTAATTTTTTTGCACTATTTTTGGGATTAGAAACATAATTGAACATCCTCTTTATTGGTGGTACCAATAATAGTCTGATAAAAATTCAACAAGATAACAGCAACAAAAACAACACTGAAAAATGCTTTGGAACATCGGACAGGATGACAAATACATTTCTCTTTCCAGCCGTCTAACAAAAAAGCCTATGACTTTATTACTTGGAAAATTGTGAAAAATGACAGATCTGGAGAAAGAAACCCTCAATGGAAATGTAAGAAACTAGTTCTCGGTTGACTGCATTCCGTTAGCCTTTTTGTTTTTGTCTGTAAAGAGGAGAAAAACTTCGATACTACCTACCGTTTTTAAAGAAAAAGAGAGTCAGTTCTTCCTTGCAAATTCAACTTATTTTGTATATAAACAACTACACTCTTCCCCTTTCATGATGCCTTCTTCTCCGGATGCTAGAGATAGTTTTTGGGCTCAGAATTCTGGTCTGTATTTATGTCCGGGTTAAAGACTCCATCCTGTGGGCAGCACAGAGTGACAATTATAGCTGAAAATTCCCAATTCAAATGCTTTGCCCAGGTTGAAGAATTATTCAGAGAGCAACACCCTAGTACCATCTGCATCTAAGGGTGAGACCAACTGTGTTAGTGACTTGGTGTATGATGGCTTCTTATAAGCCAAGGGAGGGGCAAGGTGGCATCTGTGCCAAAGGTTAAGAAAGCATCCTTGAACATGTACTTTTATTTATACTGAATCTTTTCCAAGTTCATCTTTCACTGGATGTTTTATCTTAGTAATTGCAGAACGAGAATTTTCTGCTAATTCCTTCTTTTTGGCAACCTAAGGGATAGACTGTAATTTGGTTGTCGTTAAAATAAACTGTGCTAAAAGGTGACATAAACAATCTAAAAAGTCTAGCATTAGATAGAGATAATATTTGCAATCCCTGCAATAGACATAAGGTTAATATTTCTATTATACAAAGAGCTCTTATAAATTGATGAGAAAAATTCAGGCAGCCCATAAGAAAGTAGAAAAATATATGAATAGGTAATTCACATAAGAGCAAATCCTCGTGTCCAGTAAGTAGATAAAACAATGTTCTATCCATTACTATTAGGATAATTCAAATGAGATATCATTCTAAAAGAGAGGAATAAAAAGGTAACACCCATTGCAGGTAAGGATGCTGACTAAGGGGACTCTCACCCATGACTGATGGAAACATGAATTACTTACATTTTTTGGGAAAAGCAGTTTGATAATCCTAATTAACAATATACAAACTCTTTCACCCAGTATTACAACCCCTGGGAATATGTACTATACAAAGAAAACCACCAGTATATTTGGGCATATATATTGTAAAAATAAAAATACCAGCATACCTATATAAGGACATGTATAGTGAATGTTTATAGAAGCTATTTTTACTGCTTCCTTTCCTCTCTCCCTAAAATTGATCTCACATATTGAATGTGTAGCAATCAAGCATAGATTATATGTCAGTTAGGTTGTAAGAATGTCTCAGATGTGATTAAAGATTAATTTAAATCATATCTGGTTAACTTGGAGAGATTTTATGGTATTATGAGAAAATCCCAAATTATAAAGTAAAATGACCTCCATCCCCTGTGTCTGAATACCTGTGTTTGTATGTTATTGCAGAAACATGGAGGAAGATACAGACGGCAGTACACTAAACTATAAACACTGATTATGTGGGTAGGGGAAGAAATAAGTTCAAAAGAAATGACCCTGAAATAGGCAGTGAGCTTGCAGAAGTATGAAAATTTGGGAAATGTGGCCATGAATTCTTTTTGTTTGTTTGTTTTGAGACAAAGTCTCGCTCTGTCACCCAGGCTGGAGTGCAGTGGCGCGATCTCAACTCACTGCAACCTCCACCTCCGGGGTTCAAGTGATTCTCCTGCCTCAGCCTCCCAAGTAGCTGGGACTGCAGGTGCACGCCACCACGCCTGGCTAATTTTTTATATTTTTTTAAGTAGAGACAGGGTTTCACCATATTGGCCAGGCTGGTCTCAAACTCCTGACCTTGTGATTTACCTGCCTCGGCCTCCCAAAGTGTTGGGATTGCAAGCGTGAGCCTCCGTGCCTGGTGGGGCCATGAATTCTAACCTTGTTGTTCTGGACATAGCAGAAGCCTGCTTACAAGTAAGATTGTCAGAGAGCCTTCCTGTTTTCTAAAGGGCTCGAAATATTCTTACAAGGGCTATAGGCTGTCTCCCAGCCCCCAGTCATTGCTTCCTTATGTTAGGAGTCATGTTTCTGACAACATTCATTCTTCTTTGAAAGTTCCCTTCTTAAAATACCAGCAGTCAGCAGCAGTGGATTAGAAATCCTTAAGTCTGCCCTTAGGTATTTGATGTAAGATATTTAATATTTCCCCTTCTCTCCAGCATATGAGTAACCCTGTGCAAGTCAAAAAGTCTCCCTGTGTCTCATTTTCCTCTTCTATGAGTGCAACTACCCTAATTCTTTTGTGCATTACAGGTAGTGACAAATACTATAATTAAGGTAAATTATAATGGTAAATGCCTAACTTTTTATTCCAGAGGTGTTGCATAAACAAAGATGGAATGTAATACAGCCCACCAGCACCACTCTGTTGGCAAATGCTGCTGCTATCACTTAAAAGCAGGGGCTTCCATGAGTTTTAGCAGTCTCTCTGGTACATTTTTTGAATCACCCCTGTGCATTGCACATCGTTCATGATGGAGCACTCTGTGTGCAAGTTACCAGTGGAGAAATGAAATAGTTCAGCCCTGGAACAAAGGCCTTTATGTTATTTGAACTCCATCTGGAACCAATATGGCCACTGAGGGGCCCAACAGTACACATCCTGAAACCAGTGGTTTGGCTGCAGATGTGCTAATAGAGCTTTTGGGATGTACATCAAAGAGTATCTACTCTAGACATAACTTTCCTCTGTGTGACACCACAGACAAACAAAACTTGTTCTTAATTTGCCCTTCTGAAACTTGACTTGCTTTTGTTCATTATTTGTTGTGTTGATTTAATTTGAGCTTTGCCATATCTTGTCATACAATGATTCTTGAGAAAAAAAATGAAATGCTCCCAGATGATAAACAGGAGGCATTTGGGTGTCATTTATGAAATGTTAAATCTGCCATGTACTTGTGTGTGTGTATGCAGGCCCTAGGAAACAGATAAAACCCCCTATTTTATCTCAGGACTTTATCAGGGCCCATCTGTGGCTCCTTAGGTTTGCACACCATCAGAAGAGGTTGACAGATGTGTGCATGTTTAAAACCTGTACTTAGGAAATACAACAGCTGGGTAGTCAGCATCCTAGACCATCATTGCGTCTTCCTCTTTGATCCTGAGCTCAGAGATGCAGTTTTGCCTCACTGACCATGACCACTGAACATGAGTTTGCACTGCCCTTCCTCTATCTTTCTCCTTCCTTTCTAAGTGAGGCACACACTCTGGCCAAAACATTTTCTATAGAATCTACAGAACATTCCACCCAACAACCACACAATGTACATTTTTCTGTTCTGCACACAGCCTTCTAAGATCGACCACATGCTTGGTCACAAAGCAAGCCTCAATAAATTAAAAAACATGGAAATCATACCAAGGACACTCTCACACCGCAGTGCAATAAAAACAGAAATTAATACCAAGATCTCCCAAAACTATGCAAATACATGGATATTGAGCTACTTACTCCTGAATAACTCCCAGGTGAACACAGAAATTAAGGCAGAAATAAAAAAAAATTCTTTGAAATCAATAAAAATGAGGACACAACTTACCAAAATCTCTGGGATGCAGCCAAAGCAGTGTTAAGAGGAAAGCATATAGCCCCAAGACACATTCATTAAGTAGTTAGAAAGGTTTCAAATTAACAATCTAATGTTGTACCTAAAGGAACTAGGAAAGAAAGAACACATCAACCTGAAAGCTAGCAGAAGAAAATAAATGACTGAAATTACAGAAGATCTATTTGTCCTTTACTTTGTCCTAAATGGCTAGAATGCCTATTACCTGCCTGAGCCCTCGTTAGCACCAACAGATGTCTCTGGATACATTGTATCTATCTCATTACTGGTCCTCATCAGCACCAGGAGTATATGTAGTACAGTTTGATTACTCTCTGGGGGCATAAATGCGTATATATCAGAGTTCCTGTTCCTACAGAGCTTATGGTTTAGTGCGCCATCAGTATTTGTGAACTGTGGAGGGCAGTTGTCAGATGTAGAGGGTGAAGAACACTCCTTTTCCAGGGCAGGAATTTCCAGCAAATGGCAAACCTTTGATTACTATCATGGGAGAGGGGCTGAGGATTACAGCTGGAACCAAATGCTGATGCTACTGAGGCAAATAACTTTGAAAATGTAGTATTTGCCCTTATTTTGCTCTGCTTTGCATATAGGAAGTGTTATGGACTGAATGTTCATGTCCCCTTAAGATGCATATGTTGAAATCCTAACACCCAGTTTGACAGTATTATAAGGTGGACCTTTGAGACATGATTAGGTTTTAAGAGTGGAGCACTCATGATGGGATCAGTGCCTTTATAAGGAGAGACACTGGGCCGGGTACGGTGGCTCACGCCTGAAATCCCAGCACTTTGGGAGGCCGAGGTGGGTGGATCACGAGGTCAGGAGATCGAGACTATCCTGGCTGACATAGTGAAACCCCATCTCTACTAAAAATACAAAAAATTAGCCAGTGTGATGGTGGGTGCCTGTAGTCCCAGCTACTCGGGAGGCTGAGGCAGGAGAATGGCGTGAACCCAGGGTGCGGAGCTTGCAGTGAGCTGAGATCGCGCCACTGCACTCCAGCCTGGGCGACAGAGTGAGACTCCGTCTCAAACAAAAAAAGAAGAAAAAAGAAAGAAATGTGTCTGTAGTTTCACACAGGAAAAAAAAAAAAAAAAGAGAGACACTGGAGAGCTTGCTCCTGTGCTCTGCTCTCTGCCATGTGAGGATACAAAAGGTGACACCACCTCCAAACCAGCAAAGGAGCTCCCTCAGACATGCATCTGCTGACACTGTGATCGTCAGCTTTCCAGCTTTCTAAACGGTGAGAAGTACATTTCTCTTGTTCAAGCCACTTGGTATATGGTAATTTATTATAGGAGTCCAAACTGACTCTGACAGGAAAGATTTAATAAATGTAAAAATGGAGTTGTTAAGCAGAGTGGCTGATGGGCAAGGGATGTGCCGATCTGAGGATTTGTGGTGATAAAGACAAGGCACAGAAGTGACGGGGCGAATGTCTCAAGAGCCAAGAATGTGATTATGGAGTCAGCTGAATTGAACCTTCATGATCATTCGTTTTCCTTGGAACTTTGAGAACTACCAGTAGTAATAGAAGTAATCATTGGGTCCTGCATTGCAAATATAGGAGGTGCTAAGGAATAACTGAGGACTGGTCTATTCACTATCAAAAGATATGGATAGTTGAGAAGAAAAATATACAAATTGGGATCCCATTTAAGGCTTAAAAATCCAGATTTATGTGAGAAATTTTTGAAAAGTTAGTAAAGTGGATAATGTGTACATGTAGATGTGGTAAATATATTCTACATTTAAAATCCAGTGGGATCACATATTTAATTAGGGGTTACAGCCTATAATATTAAAAAAAATTCTTTGGAAAACAATTTTCTGTGAATTGTGTCCAACTGGTTTTATTTATTCTTGTAAAACTTCTTATGGGCAAAATGTAAAAGCAGCAGCATCTTAAAATAATACAGCAGAGAATTCAAATGCTTGCTATAAATTGCCTCCCTTATTTTTTTTTTTTTTGCATGGCAGAATAAAGAGAAAATCTGTGTAGGATATAAAAGAAAATTAGAAAGCTGTTCAATGACTGTACCAGGCTCCCTATTTTAGTAGCCAAGAAACATTTCAGTGGTAAGAGATTCTGGTCTTACCAACTTCTTTTCTACTTACAGAACATAATGCTATCTAAATTGCATCTTTCTTTTTTTCAGTGTAAAGCAGAGTTTTTCAACCTTGGCACTATTGATAATTTGTGTTGGATAATCCCTTCTTGAGGTGGGGGTAGCACATTATAGGAAATTTATCAGCATCACTGGCCTCTATTGACGGATGCCAGTAGTGTCCCCTTGTTGTGGTAACCAAAATTGTCCCCAGGCGTTGCCAAATGTTCCTGAGGAGGGGAAGTAAAATTGTCCCTGGTTTTGAACTCCTGCTTTGAAGGTATCTTACTAAATTAAAAGCAATGACAAATTCATAAAGACTTTGTGTGAATTTATGTAGCCATAAATGTGTGAAGTCCAGGTCTTGAACTTGATGCACTCTAATTTTCATGTTGCCTTTGACACTATTCCTGACCTTAACACCAGCTGCTTGTACCCAGTTTGCAGGTGAGAGGCTCTGGGGTGAGGGTGAGGGAGGCAGGCCCTGTCTACCCTGGCTACCTGGCTGCCTGGCTCTGCCCTTTTTGTCCCAGAGAGCTCACCTCCACCTGGATCTAATTGCTGGGAAGTGTGGGACCTGCCTTTTGATAGGCAATGGCTTTGGGGTTCATTCTGTGGTTACCAGTGATCAGAAATGGGTTAGAGTGGACAGTCCACTGCACCAGTGACCCTCTGTCTTCCCTGACCTCCCACCTCTCCAATTCTCAACACTTTTTCTCCTCATTTGTGTACTAGTGAGTTTTAGAGTGAAAGGATAGACCACATAAAATCCAATCTCTTGAGTAAAGGTTGGGGAAATTGAGAGTCAGTTTATCTAGAAGGGTTTTGAGAGAGAATTCCTCATCTGATGACCCACTGCCATAATTGTGACCAATATCTCTCCAAGTAGCACAGGGTTTAGTGTAAAATGTACACTCGGAACAACAAGTTGAAAGTGTTTTCTTTTTGAGGTTACCTCTGAAACACAGAGTTTATTGAGCTGAGTGAGTGCGGCTTTAAAGCTGCCTTTGAAAGGACAATTGATTTATTTTATTTTATTTTTTGGCTGCTCAGCTTTCTGAACTATGTCCCAAATAAGAAAGATGTCCAACAATGGAAGATTTCACAGTCTGCATCTTTCAGCTACATCAGAGATCTGATGCCAGCTCTAGCACTGCAGAACATTATACGAATTTGGGAAACTCTTTGAAATAGAGTGAGGCCTTAAACCAGTGAGTGAATTACACCACTGCAGACAGCAGTCATTTTGATTTCATAGGTGTTCAGCAGGGCTTCTATTGCCTGTATTTTCCGTTTTATTTAAAGGAAAATTCCACGCGATTTGCTTAGACCAACCATCTGGAAGTACTTTTTTTCTCTTTATTGCCTTTTGACACTTCGCCAGTTGAAAGGAAAAAAAAATAGGTTGAGAAAATTATAAAAATATTGATTTTAATGCCATTAATGTTAATGGAAAAGATAATTTTTCATCTTTCATTACATGCAGAGTTAAATTAAATTCCCCTAAGCATTCTTTGATAATTATTTGTCCTCTGGTGTGTGCGACAAAGCATTTAGATTCCTGTCCCTCCTCGTGCTATCATTTTACGTCCCCAAGGCCCGACACATCTTACATGTGTCTGTGTTCAATGATCATAGCAGCTTTATTAGATAGGAGAACTCCATCTTAAAATCCAGCAACCCCAGATGCTGAGCAGTTCCCAGGC
>NW_012101898.1:1607359-1654394 GCF_000951045.1 Mandrillus leucophaeus | reverse complement strand
CCCTGGTTTTGAACTCCTGCTTTGAAGGTATCTTACTAAATTAAAAGCAATGACAAATTCATAAAGACTTTGTGTGAATTTATGTAGCCATAAATGTGTGAAGTCCAGGTCTTGAACTTGATGCACTCTAATTTTCATGTTGCCTTTGACACTATTCCTGACCTTAACACCAGCTGCTTGTACCCAGTTTGCAGGTGAGAGGCTCTGGGGTGGGGGTGAGGGAGGCAGGCCCTGTCTACCCTGGCTACCTGGCTGCCTGGCTCTGCCCTTTTTGTCCCAGAGAGGCTCACCTCCACCTGGATCTAATTGCTGGGAAGTGTGGGACCTGCCTTTTGATAGGCAATGGCTTTGGGGTTCATTCTGTGGTTACCAGTGATCAGAAATGGGTTAGAGTGGACAGTCCACTGCACCAGTGACCCTCTGTCTTCCCTGACCTCCCACCTCTCCAATTCTCAACACTTTTTCTCCTCATTTGTGTACTAGTGAGTTTTAGAGTGAAAGGATAGACCACATAAAATCCAATCTCTTGAGTAAAGGTTGGGGAAATTGAGAGTCAGTTTATCTAGAAGGGTTTTGAGAGAGAATTCCTCATCTGATGACCCACTGCCATAATTGTGACCAATATCTCTCCAAGTAGCACAGGGTTTAGTGTAAAATGTACACTCGGAACAACAAGTTGAAAGTGTTTTCTTTTTGAGGTTACCTCTGAAACACAGAGTTTATTGAGCTGAGTGAGTGCGGCTTTAAAGCTGCCTTTGAAAGGACAATTGATTTATTTTATTTTATTTTTTGGCTGCTCAGCTTTCTGAACTATGTCCCAAATAAGAAAGATGTCCAACAATGGAAGATTTCACAGTCTGCATCTTTCAGCTACATCAGAGATCTGATGCCAGCTCTAGCACTGCAGAACATTATACGAATTTGGGAAACTCTTTGAAATAGAGTGAGGCCTTAAACCAGTGAGTGAATTACACCACTGCAGACAGCAGTCATTTTGATTTCATAGGTGTTCAGCAGGGCTTCTATTGCCTGTATTTTCCGTTTTATTTAAAGGAAAATTCCACGCGATTTGCTTAGACCAACCATCTGGAAGTACTTTTTTTCTCTTTATTGCCTTTTGACACTTCGCCAGTTGAAAGGAAAAAAAAATAGGTTGAGAAAATTATAAAAATATTGATTTTAATGCCATTAATGTTAATGGAAAAGATAATTTTTCATCTTTCATTACATGCAGAGTTAAATTAAATTCCCCTAAGCATTCTTTGATAATTATTTGTCCTCTGGTGTGTGCGACAAAGCATTTAGATTCCTGTCCCTCCTCGTGCTATCATTTTACGTCCCCAAGGCCCGACACATCTTACATGTGTCTGTGTTCAATGATCATAGCAGCTTTATTAGATAGGAGAACTCCATCTTAAAATCCAGCAAC
This sequence comes from Mandrillus leucophaeus, assembly GCF_000951045.1. Taxonomy (NCBI): domain Eukaryota; kingdom Metazoa; phylum Chordata; class Mammalia; order Primates; family Cercopithecidae; genus Mandrillus; species Mandrillus leucophaeus. Next base: position 1,652,965 of record NW_012101898.1, on the reverse strand, counting down.
CCCAGATGCTGAGCAGTTCCCAGGCGTGGTACAAAGCTTCTTCTAAATTGGCCAAAGACTTTTTCCTTTCTGGAATGAAACTTTGTTTAAGAAAGCAGCATTTCTGGAAAACTGCATCTTAAAATAACTATCCATGAGAAGCATTTGGTAATAGTTGACTTACTGAAAAATGCAACTTTTTGATTAATTTGAGTCAAATGCCTGTATGCTTCAGTATCCATTCTGTCTCATGGTGACTGGATCTTCCCTTTGTTCAAGGAGATTGATCTTTGGGAGGCAATGAATCACAAAATAATTGAGACCCATCTATGAAATAGCATAATATTTTTAGAGCAGTCACCTATGAAAGGGAGTGACATTTATAGTGGACATGCTGTATGCAGGCACTGTCCTAGGTATTTTACATATGTTATTTCAGTCAGTCATCTTGTGAACCCTACAAGGTAACGGGCTCTTAGTCCCATTTAACAGATAAAGCTGAGACACAGAAGTATGTCACTTTTCCAGGGTAGAGTCATGAAGCTGGGATTCATTCCCATTTTTGCCAACTCAAAAGCTCATGCTGTGATACTAGGAAAAATGACTAATGCTTTTCTTCTCTTAGTTGTGAACGATACCTGTGGTTGATATTTTCTTCTAATGAGTAGATCTGGTAGGTTCTGCTAATGTTTTGGGTGAGTTTCTTGTTGCATTTGCATGAAGATTTCTAGCAAAGATCATTGCCACTGTTTTCATGTTATGACTGGTAGAAAGCAGAAGCATCAATCCTGCCAATGATGCCTAAATGTTTGAAAGTGAACTTATTTCCATCTATTTATACAGGATCCACAATCAGATCACTGGATGTAGATCTGTGTCATCAGATCTGATCTTTGTCCGAAGATCAAATGGACATCTTTTTATTTTATGCTCTTTTAGTGAGACTCTATTGCATAGGCATCAGTAGGAAGAGCTAGAGAAAACTGTCATCTTTGACGAAAGTAATTTTTCCTTATAGTTGAATTGCTAGATCTTGAATGCAACCGAGTAGTTTTCCATGTCTTATGCTTCATTTATTGTAAAGGAAATTAATGTTCAATGGTATTTTTTAAAGCCTCAAATATTATTAAGATGAAATATGATGATTATAATAACATCTGTTTATACATGTAGTATGTGTTTTTCTAAAATAATTACATAAGAGATTTTCATTTCACCGTGACAAAAGGGATGGGTATCCTTTTAGCTCTCACTTGTTAGTCAAGAAAGACAGATGACAATTATGAATCAGATCCTTCCCAATTGAAGAAAAAGTTAGTAAATGTTCTGTTCCAACTTCTTGATGAGTTTTTATTTACTTTACAGAGATTTTATATACCTATTTTGGTACACACCTGCCTTATGTTCAGTGAAATTTGTTGAAAGGACCAGTGATAAACTTTATAAATGCTAGGCTTTTTGGGAAACTCAAAATACAGGAATGTTTCAGAAACAAGTACATTATTATGGCTCTGTAATCTGACTTTTATTGAGCAAATGGAGTTTTGTTGTCTATGTATAACAAAAACATTGTCACATAATATCTGCTATCACTTGCCTTCCCTATCCTGTAACTGTGGATACTCAACAAGGTAAACACATATGTAAACTTACTAATTTATGCAGTGATTTCAAGCATTCATTCTTACCCTTTCATCTAAACCTGTCTTCTTTTACCCCCTTTTAGTCCCCAGCAGGCCTTATTCTTTTCAATTAATACTGTTTTAAATCTTAAGGTCCTTTTGTTATGAAGTCTTCCTGGAATATACCAGAAGGCTTTGCCCGATATATCAGTGTGTAACAGCCCATGTATGTGACTCCTAGTTCCATCTTGCCCAGTACTCTGTACATGCCATTGAAGCCTTGGATGCTCTTTGCCTAAACTTTCAAAATCTTTCCAAAGGCTCAGAATCCGGGTGTGTTATTTCTAATTCTTCTCCTTCTAACATCTTTATTTCTGATTAATGACATATATATCTAGTGTAGATGGTTACGTTTGCTGTCGTAAGTGGCCTGTGTGTAAGTAATGCCCATTCTCCTTCTGTAAACCATTTGCATGACAATTTGAGAAATGTTTTTGGCCACTGTCATGTCACTGGATAATTTTATTTCTAGTTTTCCTGAGGACCTGCCCACCGTCCCCAGTGTCTCCTTCAATCTTGACTGCTAGGAGCCCAATGCCTGGCCACCTGACTTTGTACCCATAGCTGGGAGTGATGATTTTGTTTTATCTCCTGCCAATACTTGTTATGCATACATTTCACTGGATGGGAAATATGGAATGGTAAACATTATGGATGAAACACTGGAGATTGTTAATGAATGGTACAGGAATGCTTTGCCATGGTAATGAAGTATCTTTATACAAGAAAATGCAGGTTGAGCATCTCTAATCTAAAAAACTAAAGTCCATAGTGATCCAAAAATCTGAAACCTTTTTGAGTGCCAACATGATACCACAGGTGGAAACTTCTACACCTGACCTCATTTGATGGATTGTAGTCAAAATGCTGTCAAAACATTGTTTCATGCATAAAATTATTAAACATAGTGTATAAATCACCTTCAGGGTATGTGTATAAGGTATATTTAAACATAAAGAGATTTCAAGATTAGACTTGGGTTCTATCCCCATGATAACGTATTATGTATATGCCAATATCCCAAAATCCAAAAAAAAAAAAAAAAAAGCAAAATCTGAATCGGTTCTGGCCCCAAGCATTTCAGATAAGAGTTTCTCAGCCTTATCTGAAACGGGGGGACTGTTCCATGTGAAAAAAATAATGAAGTAGTAGAGGAATAACAATAAAAACAGTTTGTGATTTATTTTATATGGAGTCCTGATCTGAGAGTTTAAAGAATATTGTAAGTCAATCAAGGAAATAATTCCAAAGATCTTCATGCATAGTCTTTTAGGTATAGGATAATCTAATAAGTGGTAGACTACATTTTGTCTTTATACAGTTAATTTTCTGGGGCTTAATTAGGACAAGCAGAAGGGGAAGGGAGAAAGGAAAGAGGAATCTGTAACCCAGGATAAGACTGATTTTTCTACCCATGTTTTACTGAGACGGGGAATCGCCTTCCTGGAGGAGACTGAATGTTCATTTCAGGGAACACTTTGCATGGATTTAGCTAAGATCTTCTATCTCATTCTAAACAAATGCCGTAGTACGGACAGTCACAATATCATTTGCCCTTAACTAGCCTTAGTTTACCCTCTTATAGGTGATAAGTGGTGATATTTTATAATCATGATGGCATACTTAATGTGAGTTTTTATGTTTTGTGGATACAAGATTAATTTTGATTTTCTCCTTTCATCCCTTCCTTATTGGTATCTCATGGGCACAGCTGAGTTCATGGGACTGGGGATGAGCCACCCTTCTGGCAGTGGGTGAGACCCAGTAATGATGGGACTGGACTATCAGTCTACAAGTGACAGGAGGGAAGTGCTCAGCCTATTCTAGTTGGGCATTGTATAGGGAGGCTCAGGTGTGCTCTATGGGTGTTCAACTAACAACACACTTTTGCTTCCACTTCAGGCAGCAGGCACATCGCTTGCATATGGGCTGAAACACATAGCCTCTGATGAGGCTGAGTTCAGAGGGCAGCCACTGTGCAGATAAGGAACAGAATACACATGGAAAACTTGCTTCCTATCTGTCTACTTGACCCCGGGGCTGAGCTAAATGGTGTCCAATTAAGAAGACTTATTAAACTCTGGAGACTCTACAGATAACCAGTGGCATAGCAAAGAACAGGCTAAAGACATGCCATTTGATTTCTACCCTTCCATTAGGCAGCATCTGACCCTGTTTCTTTTGCCTAGGGTAGATCCACTAGCTTAGTATGTGTGGGAGTTGACAGTAATTTTTGGAGTGGTGCTATAATCTTATTTTATTTAGGTTACACAGTATACATAGTTTTTCAAATTATCACAAGATGAAATGAGAAATGCCTTTATTTAAAAAAAAGTCCAGATGGAAGTTGTCATTTGCTATAACTCAGGAATAAATATAGTGAGTAGATAGAGAAGGCTCTGTTGTGGAAATGTAGGCGGCTTGAATGTCTTTTTTTTCTGCTTTTTATTCTTTTAAAAAATGTTTTCTTTTTCTTCATTTCTTCGAAAAACATGGGGTACCTATGCAGAATGTGCAGGTTTGTTACATAGGTATACGTGGGCCATGGCGGTTTGCTGCACTATTGACCCACCCTCTAAGATTCCTCCCCTCACCCGCCTCCTCCTAACAGGCCCCAGTGTGCGATGTGCCCTTCTCTGTGTCCACGTGTTCTCAATGTTCAACTGCCACTTGTGAGTGAGAACATGCAGTGTTTGGTTTTCTGTTCCTGTGTGTGTTCGCTGAGGATGATGGCTTCCACCTTTATCCGTGTCCCTGAAGAATGTCTTTTTTCTGTACCTGAAGACTGTTGTATTGACTTATTTATATCTGTGAAAAGAGTAGCCTGAATGCTTTGCAAGATTAAAGACAAGTGAAATGAAAATCTCAATCCTACAGAGATTGACTGTTGAATGCCCCGGGAAGTCACCCAGTAAAACAGCCCCAGGAAAATGGCACAAAATGCTTTCAAAAGGTGAATTAAGAAAGAAAATAACTATTTGGAGCATGGTAATGAGAATGAAAATTTATTAGTCATACATACTCTATTTTTAATAAGATCTCAGCATCCTTCTGGAGTGCATTGTTATATTTAATTTTAACTTTCTTAATAGACCCACATGATTGTATGATTTTTTTCCCAGTTATTATAGGTATAGGTGTATGCTTATCTGTTATGTATACTCTTTCTTTAATTTAATAAAAACAAATTAAAGATACTGAGAAATGAAACTTTTGTGTTAACTTTTAATTAACAGTCTCTAAAAAAGAAATTCTCATGGTAAAACAGAAGCTAAAAGAGATTTTCTCCCATCGAATTCTTTTTACAGGTATTTTCATAGAAGATACATAAATTTTTTTATTAGGGTTGCATTGTGCCTAGATATAGAAAGAGCCCTCAGTAAAAGATTTACTTAATCTTAATATGAAACCAGAGAACGGGGAGGGGGTTGTTGTGTGTTTGTTAAAATCGCAGAGTTTTCTAAAGTCGTTTTCTTTACCTGGAGGCTTTGATTTGGGTATCTGCGTGAATGATCCCCAGAAAGCACCCCGCGGACAACACAGCCCCCCGATCTAATGCCTCGTGTCTGAGGAGCTCTCCTCTGTGGCCAGTTTCATTTAATCATTCTCAACACCTCCTCGGAGAGAGAAGTGTAATTTTGCATAGGGAGAAACTTAGTCATGGAAAGGTTTAAGATGGTCTGAAGGTCAGCCAGTAAATCAGTTACAGAGAAGGAGAAACAGCTGAGGAGCCCCCCGCACAGGCAGGTAAAGGTCCCCTCACAGGTGTGGGTGGGGAGGGAGAGCGCGGGGCTGGGGTGGGGAGGGGGGTGTGCACCGGATCACAGGTGGATGTGCAGAGGGAGGTGGAGTTTTGGTTCTGGCTTGGCCATGAACTCAGCCTACCAGATGAGTACAATTTTTGTTACATGGTTTCTCTGTTGCTAACTGGCCCGTAACTTAGTGACCCAGGGTTGCCTGAGAAGGGCTTTGGACTCCGTAGATGAGAGGTACAGCCTGAATCCCAAATTGCACCGTGGGATATTAGATTCTGAAGGTTTACTGAGAGGTGTGTTTGGGTGAATGATTATCTTTTGGCTTTTCTAGTGAATCATTTTCATGTGTCATCAACCATGTTTCTTACCTGGTAGATATGAAACTGCGCCTTTCTGTAGAAAATCTATTTAATGATTAGCCAGGGTGCCAAGGGATAACTGAAAGGCATCCAGTTGGCATCGGGTCTCAAGGGTTTTAGTTCCAACTCTGCCGCCAACTAATTCAGTGTTACTTGGGTAAACTACTACCCTTCCTCTGCTTTTAGTTTCCATGCCGTGAAAAACAAATGTTTGCCGTAAAATCAGTGATTTTTAAACTGTATTTAAAATGGCTCCAGATTTTCTTCAATGTGCTCTCAGAGGAGAGGGAGGCTGGGCTTGAGGCCCTTAAAAATAGGATTCTGTTGTTAGAAAAATCACTGGCTATCTCTTAGACTCTATGACTTTTTAAAAATATATATAACTTAAAATTTGTTTTGAAACTGTTTTCAGTGTAGTGTGGCTACACAATAGAGTGGTTCAGAGATCATGGCGAGACTGCCGCCTGGATTCAAATTTCAGTTCTGTGAAGTTGGGCACCTTTCTTAATGTCCCTTTGCCTCAGTTTCTTCATATGAAAAAGGAGGATAATAATAGTAACCATTGTGTTGTGCTGTTATGAGGATATATAAATTGATAATATAAAATACTTAGTACTATGCCTGCACCTACTAAGCACGAGGTAGGAGTTAAATCAACAGATGCCCATTCACTGGAAAGCTTGTTTCATATCATGGAGGGAATTTCTGTAATTTGTGAGCAATTCAGTATTTACTGCATATTCATTGTGTTTCAAGTTTGACTTAATAAGTTGGTAACCTAAGAATCTGTGTGTAGAGGATATCCCAGATCAAGATGATGACTTCAGAAAGTTCTGGATTGTAAAAGTGCCAGAAGTAGAAAAGTCTAGGGGAGTTAAGAAGTGTGAGCCGGAGTGCCTTAGTGGATTATGTTCAAGGAGAAGTTTGATTGTGCTGGAGCCCAATGCAGGGTTATAGTATTCCATGCTGTGGAGAGTGAGACTTCTAGCTAGCTGTAATGGTGGTGGTGGTAATGGTGGTGGTGGTGTTGGTGATTGCAGTGGTGGTGGTGGTGATAATGATGTTGAAGATGGTGGTGAAAATGGTGGTGGTGATGATAGTGGTGATGATAGTCGTGATGATGATGGTGGTAGTGATTGTAGTGTGGTGTGATGGTAGTGGTGATGGTCATAGTGGTGGTATTGGTAATAATGGTGGTAGTTGTGGTGTTTGTGATGGTAGTGATGGTGGTGGTGGTAGTGATGGTGGCAGTGATGCTAAAAGTCATAGTGGTGGTGTTGACGATGATGATGGTGGTCGTGGTAGTGGTATTGGTGGTGTTGGTGGTAAAGATGATGATGATAGTGATGGTGATGGTGGTGAGGCAGGACTACAGACTATTCTTTTTCCTTAAGCGACTTTTGTGCTAGGTACTCACCATTCAGAGCTTACAGGAATCTGGCAGGCTACTGTGTCCACTGATAAGGAATGGCTTAATTGACCTAGCAGCACGAGGGTAAGAGATGGGGAGATAGCTGGGACTGAGGAAATTCTTTTTCCTCTATTCTTTATTGCTGATCCCTGTGAAGGTATATACCCTCTTCCACAGGTGTGTGCCTGGCTGGTAATTCTGTTGTCATGAGCAAAGCAAAGTGAATGCAGCCAGGTAGCTTATAGGACCAAAATACACTTCTCTTAGAGGTTTGTGATTCCTGTTTAAGTTTTGGAAATGTGCTAAACGAGGGCTAAATTTCAATGTTCACTTCGTTTACCAAACTGTGCTGTCCTTATTACTGTGGAAACGGAAGCCTATTTATCTGGTACGCATTATATAACTGATTTTTGAAACCCATGTTTCATTGTGTTGAAATTGTGTTGTTGAAATTGTGTTGTACCAATTCAGGATGCAGTTTTGATTACTATGTGTAGCACTTTCTGTAAGATCATATTAGCACAGTAGGTAGAGAAGAAAATCAAAATATGGAAACTAAAATCACAATATTCTCTTTTAATGTTTAGTCTACTTACATACTCTTTTTTTTTTTAGGTTGTATCTTTGTATATAGCAGTGGTCCTCAATGGAAGAGAGAGCAATTCTGTCCTCTCCTCTTCTGCAAGGGGACATTTGTCAATATTCAGAAACATCATTTTGACTGTCAAGACTGTTTCTTGTGCTACGGACATCTCATGAAGAGCAGCAGGCAATAGTGCTGAGCATCCTTCACTGTACAGGAGAGATCCACAACAAACATGTATCCTGTCCAAAACGACAGTCACGCTGAAGCTAAGAAACTCTGGAATAGTGTTTATTCTCTGAGAAATTTGATAGAATACATTCCTCATTCTAGAATCTCTTAATTTTCCATTCCCCAAATTCCATGGTAATAACTGTCTAACTTTCACTGAAAGACCTGTTTGAAATCCATCTACTTGCATTGGGCTAATATCATTTAATATCATTTTCATACATTCTCTTCATATAAATATTTCAAATTTGTGTCAAACTTACAGACGTTTTATGATTTTAAACCTGATATTTTATCAGTTCGTATACATTAACCTATATATGTTTCTTCTTTTCTAATTTGGTTTTGAGTTCCTTAATACCTGTTAAAATTTCTTTGAATCATTTTAAAAAATGTCCAGTGCTATCCATGCTTTACATATCCAATAAATATTTAAGGCTTAAATTTTATATTTGATGCATTTATACAAATCAAAACATTTTCTCGATATTTATAACTCCTTTTATTAAAGATAAAATCAGTGTTGTTGGGTTTTTCCCAAAACAGAAATATATTCAATTCTCACTGGATTTGAGTGCTGACACGAGGGCAGTCTGTTTTATGTTTGAGAAAATAATTCTAGTTTTCTACTTTTCTAGGCCTAATTGTTGTAATTTTTAATAAATCTGGGCTGGGATCTTTATGTGACTATTCCCACTGGCCAGCCTTTTAAAAGCCTGTGGTATCTTTTCTTTATTTCACACATTATAAATTAGTATCACTGCCTCTGCTGGACTTAGCAGTAAGTAAGTAATTGCCACTGGGAAAATGTTTGTATTTGGACAAATACTGCTCTTGTGCATGTGAAATCCTCTGAGACAGAGATAATTTGTTGTTGTCATTTTAACCATGTTCACTTTCCTTTGTTTCTGACAAAGTCTTTCCTCCATGTCTACTTCTCTGACTACATAACGCAGAGGACCTGTAGTACCATCATCATCATTCATGGTAAATTGGAAACCCAAGTTGCTTTTATTCCTGATGGGTAAAGACAGGTCCTAGATATTCATTGTCTTGTTGTTTCTGCTGGCCTGTGAGCCCTTTGCTCTGCTGACCACTCATGACCTTATACGATACACCTGTCTGCATCTGCTCACCGTGGATGAGTTGGTGACCTCTCTTACAGACATTGTTTACCTGCATATGCCTTCTATATGGCTAATTCCATGGTAAGGAGTAATACGTGATATGGAAGAGAATCCAGCCTAGTTGAAGTCCCTCCATTTAAAAGGGCATGGGGATTAATTCATGATTATTGACCACTGGCTGTACACCCTGCATTTTGAACACCCTTTGTACATATTAGCTCATTCACTCCTTGCGAATGCCCCGAGAGACAGGGGTTGCCAGTATCCTTATTTACCCACAGAGAAACAGCACCTCATGGGGCTGAAGTTACTTTGCCAGGATTTTCTGTAATTGACTCAGCTCTTTTCAGGTTTGAGTCTAGTATTCTTCTCACTTTCTGGCTCCTTCAGAATCCCATTGGCTTTGATTATACATCATTCAGTTCAATGAGGCTGAATGAAGCTGACACAGGCTCAGAAGAAATGTTGTCCTGGGGCTTTGGACTTTAAACATTGCTTAAAATTAAGAACGGTTCTGCCTTTGGAATGGAAAGTTTGGAAAACCCTCAGTTAGAATTCATGGCTACTGGATGATAGGAACAATTTTTCCAGAGTATATATGTCAGTCCAAATGGTGAGATTTCTGGGGAATTTTGGACATCTGGAGAGTCTGTTTTTCTGGAAGTTATTTCTAACGTTATTCCCATCCTCAGGAAGGACAGAAATGCTGTAACATGTGGGTGTTTTCAACACCCTATTTTGTTTCTTGTTTCTTGATGTGCACACAGTCTCAGGAAACATTCCTGGAGTTAGCTGTTTGGGCTTGTTGTTTGATGGTGGGGTAAAATAATGAGTATCTTGTTTAACATTCTGTGACTCTAGAAGTTGCTTCCAAACCACATAGCTTCCCATTCAACTGGGTGAGAGAACACGCTCTGGAGAGCTGGTTACCTTACATTTGCCCTTTCTTTGGTTGACTGGATAATCCATCCTGGAATCTAATACTTTTCAAAAGGAGGGCATCACTTGTTGGTTTCTGGTTGTAACGCCAGTATCCTTTCTACATGAACTAACCTTTGGAGGTCACCTGAGACAGTCCACCTGGAAGGTCTTAGTACTTGTTTATACACTAGTGGCTGCATTCTTTCTGTGCGCTCAGTAACTAGCTATCAGAGGTTAGTCTAATCAGAGTTTTTATCCTTAACAAGAGGACATTGCCTTCAAATAATTTGTGTCCAATGGGACACTGGGATGGTGTTTCATAAGATAAACCACTGAATCACTCAGTATTGCAAATACACGTTTTAAAACAATTTGATTAAATAAGAAATCTAGTGATATAGCATTAGAGACTTGCGCTGTGTTAACAAGTTTATAAATGATTTAGCCTTGGCAGAAAGATTTATTGCTGGTATTAGAAGATTATGGGCACCCAGGCTACAATATGGGTGCTGTTTTTCTCTTTAACATATATATAGTGGAGATTGTTATTTGAAACCACTTGACTTTATGACTTTGATTAGAAAAAGTCATTGATGTCTTCTTAATCTAGCTTCATGGCAGGCAGCTAATGAAAATGTGTATCCCCATGGTTCTGGGAAATATGACAGCTGTAGATTTCATAGATGGGAAAATGAACAGAGGAATCATATGAAATTCTTTTAAAACCTATTCACAGGCCAGGCACAGTGGCTCACACCTGTAATCCCAGCACTTTGAGAGACCGAGGTAGATGGATCACCTGAGGTCAGGAGTTCGAGACCAGCCTGGCCAACATGGTGAAACCTCATCTCTGCTAAAAATACAAAATTAGCCTGGCGTGGTGGCATGTACCTGTAATCCCAGCTACTGGGGAGACTGAGGCAGGAGAATGGCTTGAACTGGGGAGAGGGGAGGGCAGAGTTTGCGGTAAGCCAAGATCATACCAGTGCACTCTAGCCTGGGCAACAGAGTGAGACTTTGTCTCAAAAAACAAACAAACAAACAAACTGATTCACCGTAGGAGAATGGGTGAGGCTTAGAACTTGGATGTAAACACTCTGTAGTTTTATACCCAGACCTTTGCCATGTTTCTGACCGGCTGTAGTGGCAGAAGAGGAGAGCTGTCTGTGAACAGTTACTGTTTCCCTTTTCTCTCATTCTCTCCTTCTATTTTAATAAGTTCTTTGCTTCTAAGCCTTAAGCCTCTGTGGCCTGTCAAGGAGTATTCAGCAAAGAGGACTGGCTCATTATTCAGCAGAGTATGAGATGGTTTAAAATTAGGGGTTCCAATTTTCATTCTAATGTGACAGCGGGTATGTGTTAATCATTGTATGCTAGGCAGTGTGAGATGATGCATGGAGGGAATTCAATATTACAATCCTCATAGCAACCCACAGGGAAAGTACAATTAATATCCTAGTGTTGTAACGAGCAACGAATGTTAGTGAGGTGCAATAACTTGCCCAAAGTCACCCAGCCAGCAAGGGGCAGTACAGAGACTTAAACTAGGGTGCCTGGTGGAGGAGCTGGGCTTCCTAATCTCTCTGTGTACTTCCTCATTTGTATTACAAGCATTACCTGTGTCTCTGCAATGTTTCAGACCTAAGCTCGATTGGGATAAAAATGTGTACTGTACTAGAAGAGTGTCTTTGCTCATGGTCTGGTTTGTATTGGGGAGTTAAGTTCATAAACATTATATGACTTTGTAAGTGAAATAATAAGGGATACATGCAATGGGTTTGAATGCAAAGTGGAAGGAATAATTCATTCTAATGGGTGATGACAGAGGGTAATTAACAGCTTTTGTGGATGCATTTGTGGTGGACCTTCATAAAATGGGAGAAGATAGCAAATTGTAGTTTGGAGATGGCATTTGGAGCATAAAGAGCAAGGGGCCTGGAGGCATAAAATGCTGGTGTCAAGGGTGCTGAATTGTGGGTGCAAAGTGGACCATGAGGCAGGAAGGGGAATTTGGAGTGAGTTTGTGTTGCATCTTACTGGCCATGTTCAAGGGCTATCATAAGACCAAGTCCAGAAGGTTCTGATAGAGGGGGTTAAGCCATGTTGAGGATGCATGAGACAAAAAGGAGAACAGAGCCAGGGATGATTCAACCAGGACACTGGCTGGGGCAGGGTGAGAAGGGCACTCAACAGATAACATCTTGTGGCCCCTTATTACAGTTCTGGTTGTGTATTGGGAACATTAAAATCATGATGAGATTATTGGGTCTTCAAAACCTTGACAGGTAGATGGTACCAGTAGATTATTTCACCTCACTAACATTCAAAACCTCAAAACCTTGACAGGTAGATGGTACTAGAGATTACTGGGTCCTCAAAAACTTGACAGGTAGATAGTACTTCTTCTAAGAAGAAAGAGAGTTACCAAAGATTAGTAACTCTTTCAAAGTCACAAAGCTGGAAAGTGGGGCATATTTCAAACTCACATTTGTGCGATTCCAGAAAAAGTTCAAAGGGCCTATAGAATAGTCACATTTGCATGGAGGAATCATAGGTAAAGTCATAGCATCTGTTGTGAAATTGGAGGTGAGATTGAGACACTCCACTTTTCAAAAGCCAGAGAGGTGATGAAAGAGCGGATGAGCTGCCAAAATCCTTTCTTGCTCTGTGATTGTGTGTTTATAGCAGAACTTACTAGTCCCTGGCCATGACTTGCATCTCCTTGTTAATTGTAGGAATTACGTGAACGTTCTGTGGATCCTCCCTTATAGACTGACATTAAGAGAGATAGATGGGCCAAAGAAGTATGGTTTAGACATCTGAGTCCAGCATGTAGTATGTACGTGTATAGAGCTAATTGTAGTGAACAGGTGGTTACAACAAATAAGGACACAATTTTCTATGTTGTAGACCAGTGGAGACAAGTGTGTAGCAATTCATACATGGGGACTTCTTCGACTGTGACAAACTTGGGTTTGGTTTATTAGTGCATGCTGAAGACAGTGTGCTGACCTTCTCAGCGACATGGGTATGGAGGAATGGTGACAGCTGGGAGAAGCAGCAGCTGCTCATTAGGACTGTGTTGAGCTTAGCTAGCAACCCCGGGCCGATTCTCATCTTTAAATTTTTTAAGGAAAACTCCTATAGGACAAAAATTTTGCCCAGAAAATCCCCATAGGATGAGAGTCTTGCCTAGTGGTCAAGGAATTAATTTATAAAAAGATGCTTGCTAACGATTTATAGAACTATGATTTTGGGGAACGTAACTATTTTGTGATCTGAAATACTGTTTTAACAGCGCATCCCACATTATAACCCTGTGCTGTGGGAACAGTGAAATGAGGGTGATTCTTTTAGGAGCTGAGAGGAGGACCACAGGGGGATGCTGAGTCCTTGTGATTGCGTAGGTGTCATGTGATTGAGGCCTTACATTAGGAGGTGGAACATATGGCCTTTGGGCCTTTGGGATAGTTCTGAGATTCTAGAAGAACATGTTTAATAATTAAGGGTGGACACCATGGGAAACATTGTCTTTGGCTGACATATGGCACTAGACCCTTTGTCTTCACTGAAACTTAACACACTGTGCAGTAAAATATGCAAGCACTTGTGATTCATACACAGTGGAAGAAATAGGTCCAGGCAGTGTGGCACGACTTTTACGGATACTGCTCATCCACCTTCATGCTCACTGGTCTGCCAGCTTGCTCTTCTCTTTGGGAATCACCAGTACTGAAAAAGTTTTCTTTAGCTATTGGCCTTAATTGCTTGAACAGTGGAAAAAATTCTGGGAAAAGAATGGAAACTTCTATTAAACGTGTTTGAGTGAAGAAATATGTGTCTAGTCTCTCAGGATTGTCTAAGAGTACACAAAAGCATGCTCTTGAGAGCATGAGGAGAGGAGAGTGAGTTCCTGAGCTCAGAGACAGGTCTCCACCAACACAAGTATTAAATAAATCATGGAAATAAGTAATATAAAGCATGAAGTAATTTATAATTCTAGGTAATATAAGTTATAATAAATTATAATTATATATAATGCAAAGTATTTAAAGTAATTGTAGAGTTGATTTCTTCATGAATATTAATAGGTCAATGAGCTATCTAGAAAGCTGGTGCATTTCAGTAAAAAATGTGCATTGTGTTCAAACTACTGAAGAAGAATGTCAATTGTACATTTTTTTAGATCTTCAGATTATTTAATTCATCTAAATTGATCAAATTATTCTGAATTGACAATGATAAAAAGATTTTATTTTTTTTTAAGTTGTCTGAGTTTAATTCTTTTATTTTCTTTTACTTTATTTTATTTATTATTTTTCCCGAGACAGAGTCTCGCTCTGTCTCCCAGGCTGGAGTGCAGTGGCGCGATCTTGGTTCACTGCACGCTCCGCCTCTCGAGTTCATGTCATTCTCCTGCCTCAGCCTCCCGAGTAGCTGGGACTACAGGCACCCACCACCACGCCCGGCTAATTTTTTGTATTTTTAGTAGAGACGGGGTGCCACCGTGTTAGCCAGGATGGTCTCCATCTCCTGACCTCATGATCCACCCACCTCGGCCTCCCAAAGTGCTGGGATTACAGGTGTGAGTCACCGTGCCTGGCCTAATTCTTTTACTTTTTAAATTTTACTTTAAGGCCTGTGACAGGCCCTGGGGTGTGATGTTCCCCTCCCTGTGTCCATGTGTTCTCTTTGTTCAACTCCCACTTATGAGTGAGAACATGGGGTGTTTGGTTTTCTGTTTCTGTGTTAGTTTGCTGAGAATGATGGTTTCCAGCTTCATACATGTTCCTGCAAAAGTCATGAAGTCATCCTTTTTTATGGCTGCATAGTATTCCATGGTGTATATGGCTCTTTTACTTTGTATGTATACCAGTAGGTTATCCCCCTTGACCATCTGTGTCAAGCTAATGGGAACCTAGACTGTGGAAAGGTTCATATATAAAGAGCTCTCTCCTTTACTTTTGGGACTCCCATAGTCACTGCTACCACCAAACACCACTATGGAAGCCCTCCTTACCCCAGACTAAGAAGTTCCCTTCAAGGTCCGTTCTGGTCATCAGCCACACCGTAAACTTCTTTCTCTGTCACCAGCTTCTGCTGGAACCATCATCACAAGAACCTGGTAGCCTGGTTGCTACTTGGAAATTATTTTTTAATAACAGCTTTACATAAGATATAAATCACATATCATAAAATTTACCCTCTTGAGATTTTTCATATTTTTTCGTATATTCACAGAGCTGTGTAACCACCACTGTTGTCTAATTTTAGAATATTCTCATGACCCCAAAAAGAACACCCGTATCCATTAGCAGAAACTCTCCGTTCTTCCTCCCACCAACCCCTGGCAATCACTAATCTATATTCTGTCTCTATGGGTTTGTCTATTCTAGATATTTTATATATGTGGAATCATAAAATGTGTAGCCTTTCACGCCTGATTTCTTTCACTTAGCGTGTTTTCAAGGCTTATAGCATGTTATAGCATCCACGTTATAGCATGTGTCAGCACTTTATTCCTTTTACTGGCTGAATAACACTTCATTGTAAGATCTACCACATTTTCTTCATCTGTTCTCCATTTATTAGTTGATGGACATTCAGATCATTTCTACTTTTTAGACTATTATCAATAGTGCTGCTATGAATGTTTTTATGTGAACAGATGTTTTATTTCTTTTAGATATATACATAGGTGTGGGATTGCTGGGTTATTGAAATTCATTTTTTATAGAGATGCAACTATCTTAACACTATCTTACATTTGAAATGAAGCACACATTTTTCAAAGTTAAAAAAACATGTTGTCTTCTTTGGTGATGATGGTACAATATTTTTGCAGATTATCAGGATTCTCAAAACAGTCAGTCTTTATACCATTGGTAGCACAGGCTTGCACAGTGGTTTCTGATTCAGACACATGTGAATTCAAGTCCTGGCACAGCCACTTTCTAGATTGCTGATAACCTGGCACTAGAAGGTTCACTTTGCCGAATCATGGTTTCTTTTCCGGATTAAACTTAGGCCTGTGGTTCTCAAACTCTCATAGTTTTTTTTCACAGTTTTTTATGACATTGCACACAGAAAATGGAAATATTTTTGTGGGCAAATTTGGCAAATGGAGGAGACTTTTCATCTGAAGGGCAGAAGGGCTTGGTACCTGATCTACCTGAATTGCAGTTCTTCAGTATCCTCAGCCATGCTGGAGTCTTTTCTACTCTACCGAGGTTCTTGTCTGTTAGGAAATTGTTTTCTCAATGTGCTTGCAGACCTGCCCCTTGCTATAACCTTTTCTGTTCCAATCTGTGAGAATCACCATTAGCCACTGGAGAAAAATATTGCACAATAAGCTACGCTTTTGAAGGGTTATGATCTCATTGTATTTTATCTTCAGTATGATATGTGGGGGAAACTCTCAAGATAAATGAAGATGCCAGCTCTGGTGTTTTTGAACACTTCAGCTCCGACTTCCATTTAGGAAGTTATGGATGCTCGCCACCAATGCACTTAATTTGACCTGGAATTGGATGCTACACCGGTGTCATGTTTTTTTCTAGGCTTCTGAATATCATAGTGTTTTCCTTGACGTGTTTTTCTGTTTTTTTCTCAGTTAGCAGTCTTTGGTCATTGTGCTGGTTATGTAAAAAATCTAATTTAAATTCTAGTTTTCTACTGTGAAAAAAAAAAAATAGTTGACCATGTTGGATTTCCTGTAGAGAAGTTGGGCATATCATTGGACTCTATTTTGTTTTTCTCTGAAGACGATAGCATGGATTAGCTCTTCCTATCAGGAGAGCACCACTCACATGCCAAGCCCCAGGGAATCGTGATCAACATGGTGTTGTGGAGTTAGGATGAGGCTGTTTGGATGGTGATTTGGCTGTAACTTGGTATGAGAATTCTAGTCATTTTAGAAATAATTAAAGCCTGTCTTCGACACTTGTCTTCTACATTCTTGATGCCACCTTCAAGCATGATCGTGTATAACAAATTTATGGGGACTGGACTTATTAGTAAAGCTACTGCCATCCTCTGGCGGTGTGAATTAGAGAGGGTGCTTAAGCTCCCAATTCATCTTGATTCTTGTCTGCAGCATCTTCTTGGCAAAAGGATACATGACTTTTTTATTATAATCATCATACAAGCTAATTTACGTTAATCTTGCAAAAACAATTGCCCAAAAGTATTAATAATGTGCAAAGCCATATATCTCAGAATGTTCTAATGATTGGGTATGTTTTTCTCCAGATGTTAATTATAACCTTAAAGACCTCCATTGTCATGTCTAACCATTATTGAGTACTTGCAGTGGGCCTGGCACTGTTGTAAGTGTTTTATGTTGATTAAATTATTAAATCCTTACAAACCATTTGAGAAAGACGCTAGTATTATCCCCACTTGAAGATGGAAGTATAGAACATACAACCAGGAAGTGACTGAGCTGGAGTTTGCACCCTGGCACTGATAGGTGCAGCTGGTTTTATAAATTATGGCAATGTATGTTTATATTTCAGTATGAAATTGTTTTTGTGTGTGCATTCACATGAGCACTCATTTATGTGTGCAGTTGTGTGGATGTGTATATGTGGGTGTGCGACTATGTGTGTGTTTGTTTATGTGCTGTACACAGAGTTGAGTTTCTTGCCAATACACTTAATTCTAACTTGAGCATATTTATCTTAAAAGCAATGTCTCATCTTCCTGATTTTATTTTGTCTTCTTTGGTCCTGTGTTTTTTTCTTTGTCTTCCTTGTTCCATTTGTATAGAACTATTTCCCTCTTCCTCAGTAGAAGCTTCCAAACTATGCTTGTAATACATAATAATCAGACTAGGTTGAATATATTTCAGTGTAAATCTTTGCTGACATCTGTGTTAAAAACGTCTGTGGGATTTGTTTTAATCAAGGATGGTGAGACAGCAGAGGCAGACATGATGGTCATGAAGGAAAGGTTTATGTTCACAGACTCTGTCAACAGGAGGCTCACCACACTACAGAGAGCCATGTCGGGGAGGACCAGGGAGGGTTGGGAGGCAGAAGAAGAGTGAAGACTGAGGCTTGCAGAGCCTTGACTGGGGTTCTCTCGGGAAGGAATGGGCAGGGGAGGGTGGGTACACTAAGTTTAGTATTTGAGAGTTTGAGTATTTTTGCTGGGTGCTGGGCTATATGGTGTTCCCTAGTGCCGTGGTAGTTGGCTCTGGGGTGCTTTAGGTAGGGGAAACATTGGCCCATTGGGTGAGAGTTTGATAAAGGAGATGGTTGAGGGTATAGGCTCTGGCTTGGCTGGTTGGCTGCTATGCAGAGGTATACTCTGGGGTGTTGTATACTGTCTTTAGGGACATGCTAGCCCTAGGAGGACCAGTCCCTCTAGGAACAAGTCTCCAAATGCCAGAGGATCAACAATACAGAAAATAAGAAAATATACCCAGCACAAAATATCTGATGAATTCCTTTGGAGAATGTCCTAGAGGTGAAACCAACTAGGCAAAGTAGATAAATAACATTAAGCTCTTAGGATATGTGTGTGTGTGTGTGTGTGTGTGTGTGTGTGTGTGTGTGTGTGCGCGCGCACATTAAATCAAAAGAGCACATTCTGTTAAGCAGCCATACCAACCAAGTGCCTCATGTTTGTGTTTGAAAACTCACAGTCATTAAAGTACTGTCTGATCCTACAAGTTGTAAACTAACTTTTTTCTAGACTTCTCCCGTGGGTAGCTTCCTTCCACAACCTGTCAATTTATTGTGATACACGGCATTAGTTACTAAACTAAATAGATCTGTCTGTATACCCCTGCAAGGAAGTGTCCTTAAACTGTGAGATTTGTGCTTGGGAAACATCTGACCTTCCAGAATGAGGTGTTTGGTCCTTAAAGCACAGCCCCATCGCCTCCAGTTTCATCTCTGTGGTTAATGAACTGTCTCTTATGTTACTGTGGTCATAATCAAAGAGAACTGCAGGGATTTTCTTGAACAGTAAGATTAAGCAGAACACGTTTCCTCCTACATATGATGTTTGAGAAGGCACTTCACTTTCATCTACTCACTCAGCCAGAAATGTAATCTATTGCTTAGAGAGAAAAGAAACATGTGTGCTACTTTTCCTGTAAAGAATTAACAGGTGTGTGCTATTTACCTAGCTACGGGGGGCCACTTTGAGGACCAAAACACAGTATAGGCAGGTCACAATGGAAAGTATTTGTCAATGACTAGTTGCCTGAGCATTTCTTCTTGGTATAAGCAGAGAACTTTGGATAATATAGTTTATCTGATGGAGCTGATAAAACCAGTTTCATTTCCTTAGGTACAAGTGACTTTTTTCCTTCCAGGTAAACTGAGACTAGCAAGTAAGAGGTAGCAAGTTCTAGTTTTAGGAATGGCTATCATTGACTCATAGGCTACACCTGTACGCCACACATTCTGAACATAACTTTTTTTTGGACCAACTTTACACGAGAATAACAAAGATTTCTTTTTTTTTTTTTTCGTATTAAAGCTTTTACTCAAGTTTAAGATGCTGTTTCTAAAATCACAAATGGGAAATGGGATGCATCTTTAATAGAAGTGAGAATTTTTGTAGTTTGATTACAAAGAGTACTAAATTTTGTTTTCTTATGAAACTCATCTTTCCAAAATGAGGAATTGTAGCACTGGGAAAGTCTTCTATCATGGGGATGGGGGAGGAGGGAGGGATTGCATTGGGAGTTATACCTGATGTAAATGACGAGTTGATGGGTGCTGATGAGTTGATGGGTGCAGCACACCAACATGGTACAAGTATACATATGTAACGAACCTGCACATTATGCACATGTACCCTAGAACTTAAAGTATAATATTAAAAAAAAAAAAAAAAAAAAGAAAACCAAGTGCCAAAGAGGATTGTTTGCAAAGTAAAATGCTTGTTGTTGGCAGTGGAAATGCAAATTATAGGACAAATTTTATTAAAAAGCAATAATTATTTTCTTTACTAAAAGTGTTATATTTGAAGAGAGGGTTTGGAGATTTTTATTATTGAGAATAACAAAGATTTCATGTTCAGTTTGGAGAACACTTACGGAAAGAAGACCTCTGCTTTATCAAGGTTTATATCTTTACACCGCCCGTTCTTTGAACCAGTTCTTTCTCTTCCGCACTGCAGCAATGGTTCCCTCCATGGTTTTCTGCTGTCTTACACCTGGCAAGTCAACCCTGAATTGGATCTAAATATGTGCGTCAAAATCCTGTCTCACTGGTTAACCCATGAAACTAATCTTATCTCCTTCCTTTAAATGTAAATATTTTATTCATTTTAAATTACCAAATTAATAAATGCATATTGTTGAAAGTTCAATATAGAATTATATTTTTTAAAATTTCCCTATGACTTAGGAGTAACTACAATTTTCTTGGTTTATTTTAGTCAAACATTGGAGTTTTTGTTCTCTAGTTTTAATCTATAGATAAATAAACGTCTACACTTTATTTTTTTCCGCTCATCTCATGATTGGATTTATATACTCAGTATATACAGTTTTACTACATTGGCTTTATAAGCTGTATAATATTTAATAGTATGGATGTGCCATAATTTATCTGATCTTACTACTTATAACTTTGGTCTTTTCAAACAAAAAATGCATTTGCTGCTCCCATTCTTGGTACATTCTATCTTGAGACTTTATTTCATTTCTCTGCCAAAAGTGTGATCTTTCTCTTTCCACTTCATTGACATGATTCCCACACTTCCAAAACCTGCCTGCTCCCCCACGTCCTCCCAGATCAACCTGGGGCTTCTTTCCATGATTTGTTATTGCTCAGTTGGTTGATATGTTCATTCCATAAATATTAGGTACTTTCTACGTGCAAGGAACTTTGGTGGGCAGTGAGTGGCCTCAGTAACAAGCAGGCCAGGCTCTGGTCTTGTGGCTTTAATGTACAGCAGGGACACCATATCCCACATCACAGGAATCCAGACTCCATGGCAGGACCTGCTGAGGGCCACGGAGGCAATGGTGTGTCCTTAGCAGGCTTCCTGGAGGCTTCCTTGCTTCTCACAGGGTAAATGGTTACCACTCTTGGGGGAGCCGGTGTTTAATTTGGACCTCAGAGAATGGATAAAGTTCTAATGTGGACGTGGAGGAATGTGTTCTAGGCAGAAGGGTGGAAGTGGGAAAGTGTGGGGCCTAAGAAGGACTGTAGGTGACCTAATTCCACTGGGGGCTTGATCCTGGGGAATACCTCTGTTGTTCACACCACACTTATTCATATTCACAGTAGCACTATATATTATTCTTATATAATATATTCAGTAGCAGAATATATTATTCTTTTTTCTCTCGATGTTCTTATTTCTAATATTTATGTTGCATATAGCTGTTGTCCATCCATTTTCACTGTGATAAATTAGATCATGAAAATTTGCATTCTCTCAGTGGACACCTGTATTATTTCTAATTTTTTGCTATTATGAACAATGCTGCTATGAGCATTCTTTTATAGATTTCTTGGGCAGATGTTGAATTTTCCTAGGGCTAAGGCAGTACATTCTCACAGTTCTTATTAAACACTGAACTGATTTTATTGTCTTTTTTTAGGAAGACACTAATTTGGTTGTTAGACATGTCTTTCCTACAAGATTTATAAAGCATTTTCCTTTTTTTTTAAATAGCCTTTATTTGTTTATAATTGTCAAAATTTTTTAGCGCTTCCTAATTGCCAGTAAGTGGTCTAAGTTCTTTCAAATTAACTCATATAATTTTAAGCTATGGTTTTGATCTCCATATTACAGGACATGGAAACTGAAGCATAAGGTTAATGGTGGAGCGAAGATTTGAACCCAGGCAATCTGGATCCAGAGTCTGTGCTCCTACTATCTATGCAAGGTTGCCTCTCCTAAACTAGTGTTGCAGCCAGGGTGGATCACTGGGACTTTGTAGGCTGAGGAACACCGTAGATGGTTCTCACTCTTTTGGACTGAGAAAGGAAACACTCAGGCATCTAGCAACAGTATTTAACCCCTTCAGTATTTAGGAACTACTTACCAAATGGGTGCCATCTGTCATTACTTTTTCTGGCTTTATATTTAGGATGGGATCATTTTTGTATTTTCATTAACATATTCCCCATCACATAGCTTTTAATATTTTCAAATACAGAAGTGAAGACACTTGGGGGTTACGTTTCCACCGTGGAGACCTTTATTGTAATGTCCTCCATGACCTCTCCACATTTCAGGCTAATGAACTGAAGGATGAGATACCGTATGTTCACAGCATGTGAGATTTTATAGCATCGCATTATGTGCTAATCATTAGATGCTTTAGGGGAAGTTAATTCTGTATTGACTTTGTGTTCCTAAGTTTCACCTAATTGGCCGACTGTGAACTAACTTGTACTTTTCCATAGCAGCGCTCCTGAAACTTACCATAGTCGCTACTCAATGGCCAAAACAAAGTCATTGCCTTTATTTAGTAGGATGTATCTTGGCCTTCACAGTGAGTTTATCCATCACTTGGACAATGACTATCTTGGTTTCTGGCCTTTCCACTACCTAGTCCATCAGTAGGTAATATTTATATGGCTCATACTGTGTCCTAGGTCCTCGGGATAGTGAGAGAACAAAATAAAATCTCTGTCTTCCAGTTACTTGCATTCCAGTGGGTTAAACAGGACTCACACAAGGACATCAACTGACTATCATAATCTAAGTCCTGTTATTCCTCCCATGCAAGCGTACATATCCAATATCACTGAGATGACTGAGGACAAAGGCCTCTGGAAACTATTTTGCTGTCGTTGAGCTCGCCAATATATTTTATTCTGTCCCATTACTGAAGCTTCCCAGCCTCAATTTACCTTCTTTGAAGGTACTGAATATACCTGTATCTGTTTGCCTATGGAATATTTTTGTTTATTTATTTACTTGTATATACCTAAGATGTACAACATGATATTTTGATGTACATACAGCACATTAAAAGAAGAAGCTGTGAAAATTGTAGATCCTTTAAATCAATTTCATATAATAGGATGTAAAAAAATCCCCAAACTCACAAATATATCAGTCAAGCAATTTTAAGTATTTTTAAGTGATATGAAGAAGAAAAATAATAATGGAATCTAATGATGGAGTAGAAGGGAGGTGCTTTAGCCCGCCTGGCCAGGGAGGCTTTCCTGCAGAGGTGACATTTTAGTAAAACCTGAATAGTGAGAAGGGACCTTGGGAGAATCTAGAAAAAGATCTAGGATCTAAGGACCAGCAAGTGCCATCTGCAAGGTGATGAGCTTGGTGGGTTTCAAGACCAGAAAGCAGTTCCATGCACATGCGTGCATGTGCATGTGTGTGGTGGGAGCACAGGGAACAGGAAGGCTGGAGATCATGTAGAAATAGGGAGGTGGCCATGAAGGAGGGTTTGTTGGTGGGGGTCAGGATCTTGCATTTTAGGGAGGTTGCAAAGAGATCTATTGGAAATTTTTGAACAGGGAAAAATTACTTAACCAGGTGAGCTCTTTACAAAGATTTATCTGGATGCAACACAGAACATGGACTTTTGAGGGGCATGAGTGAAAAACACCAAGGCAAATTAGAATAGCTTCTGCTAAGTCCAGGTGAGAGAGGAAGGTGCTTGAGGTGGGATTGCAGTAGCAGACGGGAGAGAAGGGGTGTGATATACATTTTTTGAGGCAGCAGTGACGGGATTTTCTTATGGTTTAGAGTGTTGTGAGGGGGAATTAGAGCAATCCAAAATGACTCCAGCTGTGATGGCGAAGACTCAGCCAAGAAGCAGGTTGGGGAAGGGGGACCACCAGTGGTTCGCTTGGTCCTGGTTAGTTTGGAGGCAATTCTTTGTCTCAGGTAGAGGTGAAGGGGCAGATGGAAGTTGCAGTTTCAGGCACAGGTTGAAGGTGATATGTACACTTACATTCACCAGCTGGGAAATGTTATTTAAGTCATGGGACTGAATGAGCCATGGGCCCACCCCACCCCTCCACCCCTGCCTCAAGGAAGGGTGTATAGATGACGGACAGAGGAGGGCACATGACACGGACAAAGCTGTTGTGGCATTTGCTGGATTAAATCCTGGTCAGTGAGGTCTCTGGTCCCAGAGTCAGTGAACGATGCTGCAGCTAGTTACTTAGTGAAATTTTCATCTCTAAGAAAACACATTTTCAGGCTGGATAAGAAGTTAGTTGGTAGAAATAAATCATCAGCTTAATGTCTTCAGCCGGATGACCTGTGTGTCTAGCCTGGGTCCCAATCCTTAGTCAACAGACAATTCTTGCAGAAGTGAGGGGACGGCAAGATGACCCTGGGTTGTAGGACCAGGGACTTACCTGTTAAAAGTTTTACTTCTTCCATTTGGCAATGGGACCTCCTTGAGTCCTGACTCTACGTCTGTAAAATAGCAAGGAATGAGAATACTTATCGTACAGGGTTATTTCAGGAAACCTGTGAAAGATGTTTGAGTACTGTACATAACCTACTTTGCATTTCTTGTATCTTTTTTTATTGTCTACTTAGTGAAATCTTTGATTTTTATAGGATATGTCTTGGTAATTTTTATTTTAGGATGGATTTCTTATTTTTATTTTTAATATACTCACCAAAAATGATAATTAATGCTCTAGAGGTCTGACTTTTTTTTTTTGAGACCAAAGATTGTGACAAGTTTTAATTAACTCAAATGTATCAACATTGACATGTCTAGTCCATTGGATTTAAGAGGTTTCCTCCGATATACACCATGTTATTCCTGGCTAAAATCTGCAAACATCACATCAGAGGCCTTTCTGCTAAATAGTCTAGTTTATCTAAGCGTATTAGCAGTCTATTTACTGTAAATTTTTCTGATATTTTAAGGTATTTGTATTTCTTAGCCTAAAATTATTAATTCAGTAAGTTTCTTTCTGCTGTGAATTGTAATGTCCTCCTTTTTTGTCCTTTGACATTTCAAGTGGTTCCAGCGAATTATCTGTGCTGGAATAACTTATCTGACCCCCTCAGGGTTTGTACATTTGGTTATATCTTCCGTCTGCTTTCATGTTTCCAGGTCCAGGGGACCCCCTTTTTTTTTAGTCTGTCTGGCTATAGTAATCCCTTCATCCCTTTGACCATTAATTGGAAAATTATGACATTTAGAAAGGACAGTTTTCAAAACCATGGGATCTTTGTATTTGGACCAGATGTTAAGAGAATTTTAAAAGAGGGATAAAACATCTGTGACAATGAATGGCAGAGTCATAGAAGAAAAGGGAACTTGGATAGCGTTTTAATGGAAGTGCTAATATTGTAAAGAGGTACAGAGGTAAGGTAGAGAGGCACATGTGGAGTTGCATTCTTTTTCTCCATCAATCCACTTCTCAGGTGTTGACTGTTTGTCTGCACTATGTCCAGTACTGTCTGGAGACTGAGGTTTTCATAGCCTTGTTTTAGAAGGAGGCAGATACACAGGTAATTGTAGTTCAGGATGATAAAGGCGGTAACAGGAATAAGAATCAACGTACAGTGGGGTCAGATAGGGACGAGAGAAAAGTGGGAAAAAATTCATAGAAGGCTCCTTAGAGGTGATGCTTAAGGGTTGAGATTAGCAGCAAGGAAACTCAACAACAACAACAACAAATGGCTGAAATTGCAGAGGTAAGAAATACAGGATGTTGGTCAGGATGGAGAGGAGGGCCTGGATTCCAGAAATGGGTAAGGAAGGATTGTCAAGACACTGACAAAATGAGGAGTGAGTTTTGGGAAGATGGAGGAGGAGGAAATGGTGGGTGTCCCTTGAGCTCTGAGTTGACTGTCTGAGTGATGGTGTAGTCAGTTATGAGAGGAAGTAGACACAAGGGAGACAGCTGATGAAGACAGATAACGAGGTCTGCTTTAGAGCAATTATACTGGCTTTTTAATGTAAATACCCCTATTTTGATGTAAGGGTCTAGATTGTTCACAGAGGTTGGGGAGAGGGTCTAGATTTGAGAGCCACCAGTTTTTAGAGACCATGTGAAATCACATGGGTCTGAAGAAAAGGGTCTGAGAATGTGTAGATGGAGAAAACAATGAACATTCAGAAGAGATTGGCGTGTACTTTCATTTGAGGAGAATGCTAGGTGTGAAGTAAATGCAGGGAGATTGGGGAGTTACAGAATCCAGGGAACAGAGGATGTCAGGAGATACTCCAGGAAAGGTCAGTGGTCACAAAGGCCATGGAGATGACTAGTTCCGTAAGCTCCCTGGATTTCACAAGCAGGAGGTGATCAGTGATATTGACCAGATTGATGACAGTAGAAGGGTATCGTCTTTACTTCCCACTGTGGTAGCGTTGCTTTTCTGTCTGGGCATAGACTCCACATCGCGCGGTGGATGAGAGAGAAAATGGCTCTCCGTTCTTGTACCTCTTAGCTAAAAGTGAATGAGAGCTATGAATAGTAACTTCATATGGTGAGCGCCATTTATAACTGGAATATTTTAGTGTGTCCACATGAATTTCCTGCCCTGAGGAAACGTCTCTAGGTAAATTCTTTCGAAATTGCCCAGGTAGTTACATTGCCTTGAAGGCCCATTATTTAAGTCCTTTTTTCTTTTTTTCTTAGAAAGGGCTTTTGTTGGTTTAGCTGACACAGAAGTAGATTGAATGAACTTTCACTTAGTTTTAAAACCTGCTGACAGATAAAATTAATATTGCCTTTGTGTAAATAATAATTTTATCTAATGGACTTCATTTATTTTTATTGTTCCTCCAGGCGATCTGGAGCTAAACAAGGGGAAGAAGACAAATGTGTAATAACAATTCCCTTTGAAGAGAGATATAAAAGAAGGTCACTGGAGCCGAACCATTATTGAAATGTATAAAATAGTTTAATGTTTGCTTTTTTCCATTTTATATCATGAGGTCCTTTTATATAGCCATAAAATTCCATCTCCTCTGGGTTCACATGTGATGAAAATCTATGGGTAACAAAGCCAACTTCTTCAATTACCTGAAGGTGGCAGTCAGTGGTGCTTCTGGAGTTAAGGGTGGCCCGTGTTTCAGTAACACATTCCTAAAGATGTTTCCCTAGTTCATTTATGACAAACTTCTTTCAGCTGAAACTTGGCAATCAAGACACATGGGTTCAAATAATATAAAAAAGATCTTGTTTCTCTGTAAGTGCACTATAAAAATTGAAGAGATGTGATATATTTGTTGGAACATCCTGATTCCCCTTATGGGCTATAAGAGGAAACCTTTAATTTCACTGTATTTCCCAAATAATAAAATGTTCAGTCATTGTTTTTGAAAAAGATTAGAAGAATCTATTTACTTGAACATTGCATTAACTTAAGTTTATTGTTTTATTGATTCTTCATTTAATTCTGTTTCCTGCACTGTACCTAGAATATCTGATACAACAGCAAGAAAAGAGCATAGATTCATTTAATACATTCCTTCTAGTCCTGAACACACCGGGGCTTTGATTCTCCTGGATTGTTTATTCCTGCTTCATTGAACACTCTAACTTGAACCTCTTTAAAGATCACGGTTTCTATATTCCCCCATTCAGGAGGATTTCTTCCTTCTTTGTTTCCAACAACTTTGCTTCTATTCCTACTTTTATTTCATAAATATAAAAAGAGGTTTTTCTTTGACGACTCTGAGTTGTGATCTGGGAGTGCTGGGGCTACCGTCCTCTTCATCCTCACTCCTGTCTTAGAAAGCTGTACCTGGTCCACAGAAGAAATCCTTCAGTATGGCTGGATTAATACGGATTACGGACACCCTGGAGACACTGCCTGTTTTCATGCCTTAAGTGCGTCCCTAATTATTTTCACTAGAGACAAGACTATGCTCCTGGTCTGGGAGTGATCAGGTCATGTGACCTTGTGACCACAAGTATGTGGTTTTAGAAGCTTGAGCAGGGAGCTCAGGCTGTAGAATATAAACAGCCAGAAGGTAGCAGGACCTGTCTTGATGCGGCCTGTCACGGCACCGTTCACCTCACATGCACTGTTTAATCTCTCTGAGCTATAAAGAGGGAAGAGAGACTAGGTGATTTCTCTTTCCTCGTTCACCTTCCAAATTCTGGGAGTCCTTGGGTCGTTTCTTGTCTCAGATGCACCAAGGGCCTAAGCCACCTCACAATGGGCTCACTCAGTGGCAGGGGATGGGTGGATTATAAATGGCCCGTAGGACACTAGTTCTCTTTTCTCGGATTCATTCAGGCAGCCAATTCAGCATGTTGGAGCACATACACTTGGCATTGGAACTATGTGTGGATTGTTTACAATGAAAGAGAGAAGCAACACTTAAGACTTAGAAACACAAAAGGTCTGGGTCTATCCAAGGCAACCTTTCACATGGAAGCAGTGGTGTGGCAGGCACTCTACTGTCCCATCTGGGTTTCTGGAGAGGAGCTGCCACTGCGGCCGGCGTCAGCCACCATGGTGTGACCATGGAAGACAGTCTGTACCTGGAGCAGTGGGAGGACTAGGCAGATGAGGGGCTCATGGCATCAGCAAGGGTGCAGATGTGGCTACTGAGTGTGCAAGGCTGCCTCTGAGGACCCTGGCGAGGCGAGAGGGACCACAGGGAAGGTCTTGCAGTGTGAGTAGTGGAGACAGATTAAGAAGAAACTAATTCTCAGCGATTCCTGGAAAAGCATGATTTTCTTTGAAAGGCAGAAGCTGAATCCTGGGTTCTTGAATAGGCAGCAGTATTTACTGGGCAGTAGCTGACAATCATGCACTGGACCCCATCTTTGGCTCTGACAGGATGTGTAGGGCCTGGCTTTGGGGTTGGTTGGTTTGCTTGAATGATTCTTTAGTAGTTCTGCTGCATTCAGTCTGGGAGGGGACTCCAGTGTCTGTGTGAGCAGTTCATCTGATCCCCTAAAACAGGGGTAAGAAATGGAAAGAACAAATGCAAAAACAAACATTTGAAAAGCATGTTCCAGCTGGGCATGGTGGCTCATGCCTGTAATCCCAGCACTTTGAGAGGCTGAGGTGGGAGGATCATGTCAGGAGGTCAGGAGTTCAAGACCAGCCTGACCAACATGGTGAAACCCTGCCTCTACTAAAAACACAAAAATTAGCCAGGCGTGGTGGTGTGTGCCTATAATCCCAGCTACTCAGGAGGCTGAGGCAGGAGAATTGCTTGAACCCAGGAGGTGGAGGTTGCAGTGAGCCGAGATCGTGCCATTGCACTCCAGCCTGGGCAAGAGAACTAGACTATGTCTCAAAAAAAAAAAAGCATGTTCCAACTCTGCAAATCTTGGATGTTGTGTTTTCTACATTATAACAAGCTGTAACTGTTCCTAATTAAGAGGCACACATGCAGCAATCGCCTCTAATACTAGCTTCAGCCTTTTGGTACTAAGGATGGTCCTGCTGTGGCATGCATGGGGCAGGACTTCCTGAGACATCTCTGAGGCCACCTCACTGGGTCAGCTCGCTCACCTGACTCCTTTGTCCTCTTGCCAAAGGATGTCTCTAATGCCATCAAGTAGGGGATAGGCCCAGGAGGGGTTTGTGGGCTCTCTGGACTGTAACAACAGATTAGGCTACATCCATCTTTATGATAGGCCTATAGCTCAGAAGAAACCCAGCCTCCTCTGAAAAGTACATTAAGCTTATGTTGGATCTGTATTTATTAATAACTGGTTAGACACTGTTCCCTAAGCAAAATGCCTCATGGAAGCTTTTATTTCTTTGATTTCTTTTTTATCTGACAGCAATTTTTTTTCCTAAAAGGAGCAGTTATTTTCTGTCCCCAAAGCCTATTCAGTTTCAGTTGTAGCGTGGGAGTGAATGAGAAATGTTATTTATTGCACAAACACTTCTATACAGAGTTGTACTTATTTAGATGAAGCTTATAGAGATATCCTCCTACATCAGGAAAATAAAAGGAAGTTTAGGGGTTTCAGGGGTTTTGAAGTAGAGGCACCAAAAATGCTTATATGTTGTCGCCCAAACTGGCTTTCTAGAATAAATCTTCATATTGGCAAAATCATTTGTTTCATATTAACTCACGTCATATATTTTTATTTTTCTAGAGTTGGTAGGATGATGTTAGAACAACTTTGATCCTTTGAAAATTCCTTCATAATGTGTTTCCCAAATGTAGCACATAGTTAAAATTAACAGAAATTTCATATATTTTGAAATTTTGCCTGAATGACTCAACACAAATTTAGTTTGGTGTTTTAGATAAGCATATTTTGAATAATCTTTCAAGTCATGGCAGCTCATTTAACTTCCAAAGAGGGAAGTTATCTGTGGATGTATGCATATGTATGTATGTATGTATCTCTCTATCTGCCTATCTATCTATCTATCTATCTATCTATCTATCTATCTATCTATCTATCTATCTATCGTAGAGGTTCTCAACCGGGGCAATTTGGCAGTGTCTGGAGACAATTTTGGTTGGTGCAAAGTTGACCATGGGAGGGAAGTGTTACTGGCTCTAGTGGGTACAGGCTAGGGATGCTGCTAAAGGCATGGAATAGCCCAGAACACAGAATTATATGACTAAAATGTCAATAGTGCTGAGCTTGAGCACTAAAAACCCTGGTATAAATGTGTTCCTCCTACACCACTGAGAGGCAAGAGCTCCATGATTCAGTACAAGATGGACCTGCTGAGTCCAGGAAGGAGGTACCTGCTATTTAAAGCTGAGTCTATTTAGAGTAAAAGCCTCTTCAAGGAGTTAGCTTTCCATGGTAAGCTGCTCAAAAAAGCCCACGTCTCTACATGAAGACTATAAATGCCCTTTCCTGTCACCTTACCATAATGATAGTTTACAGTACCTTTAGTTTAAGAAAAAAGGTAATATGTTACAGTCTGAAAATTATAAACCTCAAAAAATTACCTGTTCTCATTAAATGTTCTTTCCTAACATGACAAACATGTCATTTCAGCTCATCACCCTCGAACTACGTGTTCCATTTTAGCTGCTCGTTCTCTGTATGTGTCATTTCCCCTCTTCTCTAATTGTCGCTTTCCAAATCCCAAGGAAAGAGCATTTCAGACACTTGTGTTATTTTTCTCTTCCTTTCATTCAGGAGGCAAAGATGTTAGGGCTTCTAACGTCACATGTCTTAAGATCAGAGTGGGCGGCATATTGTAAATAAAGGACAGTTTCAGTCACAAGCAGGTCTGGATGATGCCCTTCATCAGTAGCAGAAGGGGAATCTATGTTGGCTTAGATGTGCACGTTGAAAAACTGTGTATAAGAAAAGAATGTGCTCTTAGTCCCTAGTTGATTTGCATTCATTCTTGGAGATAATGGCAGGACAGTGCTCCAATCCATTTCCATGATGGCTTGCTGCTCTGTGAGAGTGAACTTATCAGTGATATGGCTCTGGGTGGCTGTTGGGTGCCAGGCATGGGTGTGAGTGCTGGGCATCATGCTTACTACAGAGCTAGCATGTATTAAGGGTTGATTGCCACTTCATCATCCTTCTCCTTTTATCTTCATCATTGCTGATCTGTTTTGATGTGTGACTGTGATAGTTTACCTGAACTGGTATGGGTGCCCCAAACCTCCTTGCTTTTAACAGGATGAAATCACATCTAAAGCACCTCTAACAAGTGTTTATTTTAAAATACATAATTTGATAGTATTTCATATCTTAAGTCTTAGGTCAGGAGGCTCAGAAAAGATAGGCTACTTCATCTGGTTACCTTTAGACTGGAATTCTAAAGCGTACTCCAGTGTTGCACACTGTAACTCCTTTTCAAAAGTGAATCTCATACTTTTAATGTTATAACCCAGGGTCAATGAACATTTGCTCATCCATTGTCCATTACCGTGCTCTGTGCTTGGGCAGGGATTGTGGGCTGGTGGATAGATGAGCCTCTGGCTCTCCGTTTTCCTCCCTAGCCCATCCTCTACCTTCATGCTCAGCATCTCTTGTTCCTACAGAGAAACTATACTCTTCCCTTGTGTTGATTTGCAGTCCCATTACCTATTTCTCTGCCCAACCTGAATGTTTTGGTCAATGGGAATGTTGTACAATTCCTTCCATTCTTAAGGACCCCAACCTTCTGCCTGCTCTGAAGTTCTTGGTCCTGGTGAGTCTGTACTTGGCTTCCTTATATCAGCTCCATGGTTGCTGCTTGTGGATGCAGTAGGCCTTACCTCATGCTGCTTGGTTCCTTTGCAGATTCTTACATGCTGGGTATGCAGTTGTCACTCAGTAAATATTGAGGGAATGAGAGACTCTAAACTCAGCTGGACCTTCAGGTTTCTGGTTTATTTATATTGAACCAACCTCTATGAAATTAACCCATAATTTTTCTACTCTTCAATTTCAAAATTTAAATTACCATGTCTTATCCTTCCTCCCCATTTGGTTGACTCAAAAAATACAGACTGTGAAATTTGATACACCCTCAAATCTATGTTTTCTTTGTCTTGAAATCTCACCATTTGTTCAGGTAGTAAGCACTCCTTTTTAAAGAAGGCCTCTTTCCTTTCTTTCACTTTCTTTACTGGGACCCTAATAGCTTCCCACCCCAGTTTTCTCTGGATTTTCTTCCAATTCCTCTCTCTTTTATATATGTATTTATTAATTACCATTTTTATTATTTAGAGACAAAGTCTTGCTCTGTTGCCTAGGCAGGAGTCCAGTGGCACCTTCTCAGCTCACTGCAGCCTTGAGCTTCTGGGCTAATGCAATCCTCCTGCTTCAGCCACCCAAGTAGCTAAGACTACAGACACACACTACTACGCCTGGCCACTTTTTATTTTTATTTTTTGTATAGACAAAATCTCATTATATTTCCCAGGCTGGTCTCGAACTCCTGACCTCAGGTGATCCACCTGCCTCAGCCTCCCAAAGTGCTGGGATTACAGGCATGAGCCACCATGCCCGGCCAAGTGTCTTAAACTTAATGTGCGCGCACACACACACACACACACACACACACACACACACACAATTCTAATATCATCTAAACAAAATCCCTCTGTTGATTTTCCTATTAAAATGAATCGCATCACGATCCTTGAAGTCACTTACATTATCTGTCTTAAGTCCATCGGTGTCTCTTTGCTCTGTGTTCCCAAAATTTAGCAGATTATAACAACCACTCTTTTATTATATTTTGCATTTGTGGGGTCAGGAATTTGGGCAGTGCTCAACTGAGAGATTCTTTTGCTCTCATAGTATCTACTGAAATTACTCAATGGGTTTCAACTTCACTCATGGCTGGAGAGTTGGGCTCACGTGTAATCCAAAAACTGGAGCACCTAAACGTGTTCTCTCTAGCATGGCCATCTCAGTGTATTTGGACTTCTGACCTAGTGTCTCAGTGTCTTAAAGAATGTGTTCTAAGCTGCAGGATGTAGCAATTGCCAGGCTTTTAGGGCCTGGGCTTGGAAACTAGCACAAGATGACTTCTGTTGTATTCAAATGAGCAGAGCAGTCACTGAACCAACCCAGATTCTAGGTGGAGAACATAGCTCCACCTCTCAGTGCGAGGAATGCCAGAATCTGTGGCCATCTTTAATTTGCCATAGTTTCCTTTACCCACAGTCGTCGTGTACTGTGTTTGCCTTTTTATTCCCATTGACACCACCAAAGTCACTGCTTCATTTATTTCTCTTCTTAACAATTGTAATGGCTTCAAATTGACTTCTCCATTTCTATGCTCTCATCTGCCTAATTTCCTAGGTACACTATTGTGATAATAGCCTTATTAATATTAATAAGATCTTCTAACATTAGTATACTATGGTAGCTTGTCGCCTAAAAATAAAGACCTCACACCTTAGTGTAGTTTGCCCTCTAAATCTTAACCTACTCTGTAAGCTCTTCCCAATGCTTCCCTTTAAATTTCCTGGATCGAGTATGGCACACCATTCCTAAAACATGTTGCATACCTCTTCCTCTTGCCCCTCCACTGTGCCTTTTCATTCTCTTCCTTGGGGATGGAATGTCATTCTAGAAACCTCCATTTGTTGAAATCCTCCTTATCCTCCAGCATTACACTCAGATTTGAGCCCCTCCATGGACCCGTCATAGATCCTTCTCTGTAGCAATCGCACTCTCCCTTGACTCCCACAGCACTCCCGTTCTTTTTAAGATGTGCTGACAGCTTGGATCATAGTTATTTTTACAGGCTTATATTACTTTAATGCTTGTTAATCATTTAAATTGTTCATAATCTTTAAAGTTTCCCGGCATAGTACTTTTATTTCACCCAGTAGGTGCTCGATATAGATTTTATTTGATTCACACTTGATCTCTAGCCAGATATTTTGCAGGCAGATTATCTACAATTTTAAAAGGTTATCCTGCATCACAAAATACAGAATTTAGCAAATCGTGATGATTTTTTAAAGTTGTGTAGCATAATATTCATCAGTTTATTGGTAAAAGACAACGGCCATGGCCTTCTTAAAAATAAGTCTTTTAAATGTTAAAAAGGGATGGGCAGGTATTTGTAGGGTTTCCACATATAGACCTGTGTTTGCGCAAAGGGTTAGGACAGGTGGCCAAGGGAAATCCAGCCAATCCCATCTATTAATCTACATTCCTTAGGAGTGAGTGTGATGACAGTACTGCTTAAGCTTGAGCATTTCTCGTTTAAAACAAATGGGCTATATCATGCAATTATTGGGAGAATGAGAGGTCTGTATTGAGATACACACACTCACACATGTATTCATACAGCCTGGGATATGACGTAGACAAAATATGCTGGTCTGAGCCCTCCAAGCTCTCCTCTAGCTCAACAAAGTGTAACCTTAATGTTAGTGAGGGAGTTTTACCAGAAGACCACCCACCGGAAAATGAACTCACGGTCATCTGATTCTTCTCTTTTCTGTGTTTTAGGCACTTTCCACACATGAGGGGAAGAAGAGCTTCTGTTTAGAAGACACGAGCCCAGAGTCAGAGGCCCCTTGCCCACCATGAAGGGAACCTGTGTTATAGCATGGCTGTTCTCAAGCCTGGGGCTATGGAGACTCGCCCGCCCAGAGGCGCAGGGTACGACTCAGTGCCAGAGAGCTGAGCACCCAGTCATCTCCTATAAAGGTAAGGGAGCAGCAAGCACTGAATGCAAAGCCGTCATCTAAAGGCACATTCTGTATTTAGTGATAGAAGATAATAGAGCATCACAAATGCTGTATAATCCAGTGATTCTGGTTTTAGACATAGTTTTAAATAAAGGTAAAAATACAAAAACCTCTATCATTAGAATTTCATATCCAGAAACTGATCGCTACCTTAAGAAGGATCTAAGACAGGGATGACCAAGGTAAAAAATCTCATTGTTTCTCTTCACCTTTATTTAACAGGTACTGCAGGCCTCCTAAGTGTTTGAACCAAAGGATAAAAATGTGACCATAAAAATAACAACAAAACTAAGGAAAGCCTAAAATTTTTCACTATGACATTTTCCTGCAATGCGTTAGTCTTGCCACAAACTTACCCCTTTGTTTCTATCTAGCATTGCATGGCAGCAGAATTGTTTTAATGCCCCACATATCTCTATGGATTGGTGGGATTACATAATTAATCTGTATATCCACTCATTTATTCTTTTATTCATTGAAATTTATTTAAGGTCCTTCACATCCGGGCACTCAAGCATTCAGAGTGGAAAAGAAAATAGACTTTGTCCCTGTCCTCAAGGAATTATATTATCAGGCTAAATATGATGAATCAGACATTGTATTTCAGTAATTCATGCAACAAGTGGTTTTATATTTTGTTGCTTTTAAAACTTGTATCAAACACTTTCAAATATCTATAGAATTAGTAAGAATAGTCTAAAGAGCATTCATGGCCCATCCCCATCCTTTTTCATCTCAATTTCCACTCATGCTTCATCTCACATCCACTAAATTATTTTGGAGGAAATTAAAAAAAAATTAAATAATTTTATCCATCAGATTTCAGTTTATAATGCTCAAAGATAAGAAATTCAGTACCATTATCACAACAAACAAACAAACAAACAATAAATGATTTCATGACATCATCAAGCACCCAGTGGGCATTGAGAGATCTTTCATGGGTTCAGAAATACTTAGGCATCTTTTGACCAGTTAAGTCAAATCAGGATTTAAGTGAATTCCACCCACTGCCATTGGTTGGTATATTTCTTGAGTCTCTTTTAATATTTTACTTTTATTTCATACCCTTTGCAAATTACAGAAACCAAGTTCTTTGTCCTGGACAGTTTCCCACAGTCTGGAGTTTGCTCATCTCATTCTGATTGTATGGTTCAAATATTCCTCTTTCCAAAGAGGTCTGTAAATTCCTAGTAATCTCAAGACACCTGCTGAGATCCAAGTTTGGATGTTTTTGTCTTGACTATATCATGGGTAGTGCTGTGTACTTCCTCCTTCAGGAGGCAGAGCATATCCCGCTGGGAAATGATCAGTCATTGATGATCAGTGCCTCAATCTACTGATTCACCCATGGGCACACAACTGGGATTTTCTCATTTTATTATCTTGCTTGTTCAGTGGTTAGAATACTTCTATATAAACTGCATTTCCTTCATCAACTATTTGAATATCCTGAAGGTACACTTTATGCAGGAAAGGCAAAATAAATGGTCCCCGCCCCTCACCCATTTATACTTTTATTTTTTTTAAATATACAAGTATGTTGGTTCTTTAATATCCCAGAGGTCATTCATTTGTCATCCAAAGGGGATGGATAAGATGTTATGTTTGCCTTTTTCTTATTTTGATTATTAGAATTATTATTAATACACGAATTTTTACATATTTGATGTATTTTAATCCATGTAGCTTACATCCTTGTACACGGTGAAATGGTAGCATTTTAAGCCCAGGGTAACCTCTTGAGAGTGGCTTCTGGATTCTTCTGACTCCATCCAAGTCATCTTTGAGAGCTTCTTTGCTCTCTGGGTGTCAAGATGTTCCTATTCCTTTTACCTATTTCTTTCCGTAGATCTGGGAATCGCTCATTTCTGGATGCTTTGAGCACCAAACGTGCCCACGGGTCTTCTCAGTGGACAGTGCTAAGAAAAGCATTTTAAAAATATACCATGAACTTCTCCTGGTACTTACAATTCATCTCCAGGACTCTAGGGTCTTTGTTAACCTTTCCCATCTCAGTGTTTATTTCTTCCTTGCACAAAATCTCAAGTCTCTGCAGACCAACCTAATTATTTATTTGCCTTTTTCCTTTAGTACACACTCAGTCATTTTAGAATAACAGCTCCATGCAACCCTAGTTGTTTTTGATTATTGAAAAATCTTTAGAATGACTGTTTTCTCTCTGTTTTTTTTTTTTTTTTTGGTCCTCACAGTAAATATTTCACTGGAAAATTCTAGCAAAATTACTGCTTTAAAATCAGTAGAAATAATTTCTTTCTGTGTGGTTATGGCACCAACCCAAGACCCAGTTACTATCATTTGTTTAATTTTTCTATTGATTTTTAGAAATTCTTAAAATTGACATTAAGTTTTTATGCAGTGTTTCAAAGTCAAATTATTGAAGCAAAAGGTGTTCAAAGGAATCTGACTTCACTTCCTCTTTTCTTGATCCTATTCTAGAGCTCTTTATGAATTTAGCTATTTACCTATATTTTATGGGTTAGGCTACTTTTGTAATAGAAGCAAAGCGATGGGAAGGGAAACATCACACACCGGGGCCTATCATGGGGAGGGGGGAGGGGGGAGGGATTGCATTGGGAGTTATACCTGATGTAAATGACGAGTTGATGGGTGCTGACGAGTTGATGGGTGCAGCACAACATCATGGCACAAGTATACATATGTAACAAACCTGCACGTTATGCACATGTACCCTAGAACTTAAAGTATAATAATAAAAATAATTAAAAAAAAAAGAAGCAAAGCAGCACACACACACACACACAGATATATATATATTTGTATTATCTTTTCTTAGATGAAAGGTGGCTATTACATAGACTTGTCTCTGTGTAGCATTATTTTAACCTAATGGTATATGCTGTAGCCTACTCTCTAGAAGACTGTAGAGATTTATGTCATTCTTTTTTTTTTGTAGCTACATAGCTTCCCCTATGTGATGAGCCCTAACCTAATCAAAAACTCCTTATTGAGAGATGCTTAGGTTATTTTCTGTCATTTGTGACCATGGATAGTGTTTCAGTGAGTAGTGCCTCCTGTAAACATTATTTAATATTTTTTGCAAGTGTACCGTTGAATGAGATTATTAGAATTGGGATTTCTGAGCCAAAGGGTGAATGTATATGTGGTTTTGGAAATGTTGCTCAATTATCTTTCATAGAGGTTGCGCCACTTTGCATTCTAGTTGCCCTGGATATGAATACCTGTTTCTCTGCCGCCTTTCCTGCAGAGTACACCATCAGGCTTTGGGATTTGGACAAAACTCAATGCATAAATGGCATCTCAGTGTATTTTTATTTGCATGTTTTTAATTCGGAGTGAACATTCAATGAACATTTAGGAGAAACCTGTTGTGTACAGGGTCTCTGCTAGATATTGAGGAGATCAAGAAGATGCTCAGTTCCTATTAAAAGGGTTTAGACTATTTCTAGCAATGGGAACCAAAAGGGCCATTGCATAACATTCTGTGAAGGGTCCTAACAGGTGCCTGCCTGTGTTGGGTGCTGCAGAGCCTAGGAGAGGGGGCTCTCAGCCCACATCCTGGGCTGTAGGATGGTGGTTGAGGAAGGTTTCTAGGATGAAGCCATGCCAGAGTTGCATCCCAAGTGATTGTTAGAAGGTGTTTACAAAACTTGTGAAAGGAGAAGTTTCCATGGAGAGGAAAAGAGCAAGTGATAAGCCCTGAAGTGAGAGAGGAAACACTGCAGGTCCTGGCAAGCCTCACGTACAGGAAGTCAGGACATCTTATTTTAAGATATGGAGGAGGAGGTAGAGGGCATGAGGCTCACATGGCAAGTGGGGATTCAGAGGTGCCTGGCATTGGAAGGCATATAAACAAGTTTATCCTCTATCTGGAGGATGACAACATGCTGTCAGGAACAGCCCATTCTGAAGCTGCTATTGAGACCAACGGGAGGAGGAACTGCATTAAGGGAAGGGAGGCAGAAATGTAAGGAAGAGGTGGATTCTGGAAATTGGAAAGGAGTGTGGTTGAGGATTCAGTAGATGCAGAGCAGGAGCAAGGAGAAAGCCCTGACTGCAATCCCCACATTCTTGGCTGTTGATTCCATATAGAATCAAGAAGAGAAAGCAGATATGAGCGGTGTGGTGATTTTAGATGGAAAAGGCTGAGTTCCTGTGAGCCACCAGATGGAATTAACTAGTTGAGAGCAAGCCTTCCTGAGAACCAAGAAAGGGGATATTTTCAAGAGGGCGGTGTCCAGCAGAGCGTCAGATACTGCAGAGTGTTCAAGGCAGGTGTGTGCCAGAAGGAAGAGTGACACACTTGTCCTGGTTTTCCTGGCACTTTCCTGGTTGCTTCTGTTCTGGAAAAGCCAGGACAATTGGTCACTCTGAGAAATTCTGTCAGCAGCACTGTATTAGCTGCCTAGGGCTGCTGTAACAGATTACTACACACTAGATGGCTTAGAACAACTTAATTGTCTCTTCTCACATTTCTGAAGACCAGAGTCCAAAATTACGGTGTTTGCAGGTCTGTGTTCTCTCTGAAGGTTCTAGAGAAGAACCATTCTCTGCTTCCTCCTAGCTTCTCATGGTTGTCAGCAATATTTGGCATTCCTTGGCTCGTGGATGCATCACTCCAGTCTGTTAGTCTGTAGTCTCATGGTATCCTCCCTCTGTGTCCCTGTCTTTTTGTCTTCTCTTTTTATAAGGACATAAGTCATGTTGAACTTAGGGCAAACCCTAATCCAGTATGACCTCATCTTAAACAATTCATCTGCAAAGGTGCTGTTTCCAAATATGGTCACATTCAGAAGTACCTGTGGTTAGGACTTCAGTATATCTTCTCGGAGGACACATAAAAGGCAGCATTTATCAGAGCAGTTTCAGCGCAGGGTTGGGGGAAGAAACCAGATGGTGATGTGTGTGGGGATACATCGAAGGTTAGGGACGACATGATGGATATAAAAGGAGAGAAGAACTCATGTCAGCCATGCAGGGACATAGGGCAGGGAACAACTTTTAAAAGAGCATGACTTAACCATCCTCAAATGGTGATGGGAAAGAATGAGGTGAAGGAAGAGGCTAAAGAGAGAGGAGCGGGGAGATGATTGTTTAAGCAGAGACCCCGGTGCTGTAGGAGGGGATAGCAACTGGGAACAGGTGCCCAGTTAAGTTATAGGAAGCCAACTCCACCTCCAGTGAGCCTGGAGGGCAGGAGGCCAAAGCACCCAGGATGCAGGAAAGCTGGTGGGTGGGGGTGGATGCAGGAGAGGAAGGAGTTCCTGAGGATCTCTGTCTTGGCTGAAGAGGAGTAGGTAGGTCCCAGGCCAAGAGAACAGGGCCTTAGAAAGGAAGTGCTTCTCTGAGGAGAGAATAAAACTATTTTTCACACACACACACAAAATGTCGTGTGATGTTATGGGCCCACTCAGGCCTTGAAATGGCTGATGTTACAGCTGAACAAGTGGCCTCCGCGACTCCCCGTGAACACTTTTTTGTAAGGCACTATTCCAAGAAACTTTGAGAAAGCAGGATGAAACATTGACCGGGGGAAATAAAGGAAGAACCAGATAATCTTGACTTAAAATCCTGATTTCCATGCATGTTTAAAATGTCATGATTTAATATTATGCACTGGAGGCATTCTGCACAGGATGCTACTGATGAAGGACTGGATGCTAACAGAATGGCTTCATGGAACTTAGCATGTTCTGTCACAGTCTTGATCTGATTTACCTGGCTAGGCAGAAGATGCTGTTATAATCTTTTTTTTTTCCAGCGTCTGTGAAGTATTTGCCACTGCAGGCTCCTCCTGTCTAGTGGAGTTCATTGCACAACACACTTTTACAACTTGCTGTGTTTGCAAGGTTACTTGTTTGACTGTATTTTCTGGAGTATTTATCCCTGATTGTGCAGTGGCTGCTAAAACACCCTGACCCATTACAGACGCACCGTTCACACATATGTCCTTGTCATTTGCTCAAACGTCTATTCCAATAAAGACGGAAAAAAATCGTGACCCTTCAAGACAGCGTGTTTCTCAGCGTGCTTACTGATTCTCAAAACCATCTCTGAAATTAGTTTTAAATGTTTAATGTCTACTTAACGCGATGTGCCATATTCTGCTTTTGTTTGTTTATTGATTAAAGTTTACTCAGTATGCTGGCTATTTAGAGAGCAAGCTCCTGTTATAGGAATTGGTCTGTGGGAAGCGATTTCACATTATTCACAAAGAAAGACCACCAGTGATGTGAGTCATGCTGTACTTTGCTTGGGTCCTTCATATGGCTGATTTGGAGGCCTTTCTTCAGGCTGTTAGCTGGCAGCATTTAGCATTAATGCCTATGATTACTCCTGCCTGCAGAATCAGGCAGGGCCCTATTGATTTCCATTCCCAGGTCCCAGCGATCTTTATCTTTAACTCCTTGATGTTCCTGTAGAGTGTCCTCCTACTTATGGGTTTATTGATTGGCCTGAGAATTGTTCTGAAACTCATGGAAGAGCTGCATGGACTCATGATAGAGGATTTGCAACATTTAGCTCCAGTGCCTTGGGAAAGGCATGGAGGGAATTGAGATGACTGCTCCAGCTTGGGCCATCCCTGGGACTGGGCTGGGGGTTGTACTTGGTTTTCTGCTGCTTCCCTAAGGATCTTGGGTTTTAACAGCTGCCTTTATCCCCGTATATAGTCTTAGGTGATTGAAAAAGCAGTGACTGAAAGTGACCAATTAGGATTTTAAACTTGGGTTTTATTCCCGTATCACAGTATGAATGATTATTTTTTCATGGATCCTATATTTTCCTTTCAAAACGTATCATTATATGACGTTATATGTATGTGTGTGTTGCACGCATTGCTTTGTTAGATGTTGACAGGAAGAATATCTGATAGGTTTTGTAACTCTGAGCTGGCTCTTTTTCGCATTCACTCACTGTGCCCCCAGCCCCTCTCCCAGTCTAAGGAAGCTCTTTCTGCCCTTCTCGAATGTGGCCATGTGTACATTACATGTTGTCATCATAACTGCCTTTCTTACCTGTTTTCCGGCCTCTTGTCACTCTTCCCTTGACCCCTGTGCCGTCCTGTGGGCCACTGGCATTGTTCAACCTGCCACCTGCTTCTCCTGTGGCTGGAGAAGGCGTAACATGGGCAGTGTCAAGCACAACAAACTGTAACCTCTCAGAAAATGAGGGAATGCTGGATGAGTGAAGGAGATGTTTCTGTGCTAGGCTCCATGTGTGTCCACAGCTCCATGTGTGTGACGTGGCTCCACACATGTGTGTCTCATGGCTCCATGCATGTGCCGTGGTCCCATGGGTCTTTCACAGCTACATGCATGTCTCATGGCTCCATGCTTGTCTGTGATTCCATGCAGATCCCACAGCTCCAGGCATATCTATGTCTTTATGTGTGTCCATGTATCCCTGCATATCCCCATCCCTCCATGTGTGTCCACGGTTCCAGGCATGTTCACAACTCCATGTATGTATGTCCCATGGCTCCATGTGTGTCCCATGGTTCCACACATATCCCATG
The DNA here is from genome assembly GCF_000951045.1 of Mandrillus leucophaeus. Lineage (NCBI taxonomy): Eukaryota > Metazoa > Chordata > Mammalia > Primates > Cercopithecidae > Mandrillus > Mandrillus leucophaeus. The sequence goes on along the minus strand of NW_012101898.1, from coordinate 1,610,362 downwards.
GTTCCACGCATGTCCATATATCCTTTCTTGCCCCATGGCTCCATGCGTGTCCCACAGTTCCATGTGTGTCCATGGCTCCATGAGTATCCCATGGCTCCATGCATGTCTCATGATGCTCTGTTTCCTCTCTGGGTTTTGGCTGTCTGGTGTCTAATGCACCAAGCAGTTTTGTGGAGTCATGGTACTGGCTGAGTTTAGCCTCTTCATTAGGATACAGCAACCTCATTGTCACAGGAAGGGCTGCAGTAGAGGATTCCTTGAGTCCCTCTGAGATTCCAGAGGTTTCTGAGTCTGAATATATATTTCTTGGGTAAAATTGCTTCCAGTATCTCTCTGTTCATCTAGTCTCAGATCTACCACTCTGACCTTTAGAAATCAGAAATGTGTGTGATTGCATGATAATGTCCTACTTTCTCCAAGGAGGAATTAAGAACATTTATTTTAATTAGAAACAGATAGCATGACATTATTTTTAATATTTAGTTTTAATATTTTCATATGAATCTGATTAATGTATAGGAAGACACTGCTAATTGTTGAAAACTCTCTTGAACTCAACATTTTCTCTGTAAACTAAAATTTACATAAACCAAGTGTGATCTTCACTTGTTTCACTATAGAATATGACTTATCCTCCTAAGAGTTTACTTGGGGAGGAAACGTGTTGTTATGGATCCTTAAATATCCTTTGTTCCGTGAATAATTTGTCTTTTCATTGTCATGCACATGACTAGATGTTTTATGTGATGTAATGTCAAAATCATATTGACAAAATATTCTAATCTATTTGCAAAAGAACCAGCTAAGGTATAACCACATTGCCTGCTTTTTACATTAAAAAATGCATTTGGGGATACGTTTCTGATTTTAAAGTCTGTTGTCAGTTTTCTATCTGGAGAAATGAAATGTTTTTAAAAAACCACTTTTCAATCCTGTAATCTAGGTATGTAATGATTATTCAGGAGTGCACAGAGATATTAGGAGAAAATGCTGCATGTAACCACTCTAAGTTATTAACAAAGAGAATTGGTTTTAATATGTAGACTGGGCTTTAATGTTGTTATTGATCTTTGGCTCATGAGAGCTGAGAGGGTCCCTGTTGTGCATTTTTATAAGCAATAATTAGACTCTGATGAAAATGGTTTATTGAGTTTTGAAAGTTATTAATAACTTTCATGTTAGTTTTGCATTCTAGAGCCACTAATTAAATAATTTTTTAAGATTGAATATTTATATTTTATCTTCAGGTAAAATTTCAGTTGTTTTTTGGTTGATTTGTCTCAACAGGGAGATAGTTTTTATTATTTTAAGTCTTTGAGTGGACTGCTTTATAAGTAAAGTTGTGCAATGTGACTGAGTTAAAACTGGGAATAAGAATTTGTAAAGTTAGAATCCTGATTTAAAAGAGTGTTTCCATTTGGCCTCAAATGGTACGTTATTGTATTTTATTTATCTTTAAGTATATTCTAATCTTTCTAAACATTAAATAGGCAATTCATCTATTTCTCATACTGAAGGTAGATAAAAATCCCTATCTTATGTACAGAGGAAGAGTTGGAGATTAAATGTGGGGTGAGTAACGTTTTAATTAGGCAGTATTTTTCTTGGATTATGTCCTCCTGTCTTCTCTTTATATCAAAACAAGGTAAGCCACCTTGGTTACATTTGGGAGACAAAGCTTATGCCATCTGCAGCGGACAGCAATGGTGATATCTCTCTGTTACCAGCACAACAACAACAAAAGAGTGCATTAAGGTTTCCAAATATTATTTAATTTAGTTTTTAATTTAATCAACACTTTAAATTTGTATTTTCTTGAATCTTTTTTATGATTGACTAAAGAGGGGCTGGGAGGTAATCTCTGGCTTTAGGTGGAATTATTCTTTATTTTTGCTCTCCCAATTCCTTCATATGACCCAGGGGCAAGTCTAATCACACATGTTCCATGAGTGAGACAGTGTTCTTATTCACAGTGAAGGGCCCTGCCAGACTCATGCTGTCATCCACAGTGACGTTGTGTGCTAAAGCACCAAAATGAATGGATTCCTCTAATCCCCACTGTAAAAAGTCGGGGTAACAATATTTGACCCATCCTACCCTGAAAATACATCTGGGTATGCCTTAGAGAGGCTCTAAACCCTGTTAACTAAAATCAATGAAGCAAGACCCTGACGCCAGGAACAGCTGAGCAGAGTGCTCATGGCAGCTCTCAGAGGTGATTAATGATTGTCATTTTCATTTGTATGTTTGATTTTTTTGTGCCACTCAATTCTCTGGCTTCAGCACAGAGCATTACTTATTTAAAGATGAAAGCAGAGGTCCAGTTCATTAATAATTTACTCGATATTTATTAAGTGCTTATTATGTTCCAGAAATTGTTTTAGTTACTAGGGTTACCCCAGAAAGTAAAACAGAAATAAATCCTGGCCCACACTGAGTTTACATTTTATTAGGAGAATCAGACAATAATAAGATATAGACATGTAGTAGAATTGGTTACATAGTGATAGGGTTGAGGAAAAATAAAAGGCAGGGAATGGGTTAAGTGAAGGAAGGGGTTCGCAACTTTCATCATGATAACGAGGTATGCTTCTAAGCTCCACCGCTGCCTTTTCTTTTTAGTTTGTTCTGCAGGGAAATGCTGGAAGACCTACACTACAAGAACTCAAAACAATGATGTAACTGCATGAGGAAAACTATAAGGCAATGAACAGAAAGCAGAGATCAGAAATAGGCCCACATATACATATATATTGTCAATTAACTTTTAATGAAGAGGCTATGGTAAATCAATGAGGAAATGATAGTCTTCAACAAGTAGTACTGGAAAAATTGTACATCTCTGCAAAAAGTAAACTCTAAATATTGCTTCACACAATATGCAACAATTAACTCATAGGGATGATAGACCTAAGGTTAAGAGCAAAAATTTAAAAACTTGTGGAAGAAAACATATAAGAAACATTTCCAAAAGTTTGGATTAGGAAAGATTTTTTATTTTTT
>NW_012101898.1:1594887-1607215 GCF_000951045.1 Mandrillus leucophaeus | reverse complement strand
GGCTAGTTTTTTGTATTTTTTAGTAGAGACGGGGTTTCACCATGTTAGCCAGGATGGTCTCGATCTGCTGACCTCGTGATCCGCCCGTCTCGGCCTCCCAAAGTGCTGGGCTTACAGGCTTGAGCCACTGCACCCGGCCTAGATTTTTAGCTAGAATATGAAAAGCACATACCAGAAAATTTGATAAATTGGACCACATTCAAAATGGAAAGCATTTTCTCTTCGAAGACACCATTAAGAAAATGGATAAGCAAGCCATACACTGTGTGGGAATATTTGTGAAATATTTGATATACATACACACACAGAGAGCGATACACACATTTACCATATGTATATGTGGTCTTGTGCCCAGCATATATAAAGTCTTAAACTTAAGAAAACCATCTAATTTTTAAAAAATGGACTAGAGATTTAGACATACAACTGCATTGTGAGATACCTCCACACACACTGCAGACTGACTAAAATTAGAAAGGCTGACAATACCAAGTGTTGGCAAGGATATGGTACAACTGGACCACTTGTTTTTTTGTTAATAATGCAGGATGATGATGCATGATAATTCAGCCACTTTGGAAATGTGACATTTCTTCAAAAGTTACACATATACTTACAGTAAGTCCCAGAAAATTCACTCCTAGGTATTTTCCCAAGAGTAATATAATATTGAATAATGTCTACAGAAAGATTGTATCCAAGGGTTTATAGAAGCTTTATTCTTAAAAACTCCAAACTGGAAACAACCCAAAAGTTCATCAATGGAAATGGACAAATTAATTATGTAAAATGGAGAACTATTGGCCAATAAAAAGGAAATAAACTACAAATACAGAGACCGAGCTGGATGAATCTCAGAGTATCATGCTAAATGAAAGATTCTAGATACAAAAGACTATGTATCCATTATCTCATTAGGTAACATTCTATGGAAGATAGAACTGTAGCAGCAGAATACCTATTAATGGCTGCCTGGATACAGGGTCAAGGAGGAAATTGACTGCAAGGTATATGAGAGATTATTTGAGTTGCTGCAAATATTTTATATCAAGATGAAGAGGTGGCAACAGGTTTTATGCATTTGTTAAAAGTCATTAAATTTTACATTTAAATGAGTATTATTCTATCTAAATGGCATCTCTATGAAGCTAATTTTAAAAATTATGTTAGTCCCAACTCAAATGAAGATTCATAAACTTGTCAAGAGTGTCGAATCTAGCAATCATGTTGCTTTAGAAATAGCCTGAGTTTGTTAAGATACAAAGTCACATCTTCTTGAGCATCAAGTCCAAGCATTATGCGAGAACTTTACGATGCGAAAGATAATTCTGAATAATGTGTTATGTAAGATTTAATGAGACCTAGGTGTGCGTATGTATGTGTACATGTTTCAGCAGAATACTTAAAATCCAAGATTATCTTTAATGAAAATCCACCATAGACTGTGATTTAGTCCATTTTGCATTACTGTAAAGGAATACCTGAGAGTGGGTAATTTATAAAGACAAGAGGTTTATTTGGCTAACAGTTCTGCAGGCTGTACAAGCATGGCAACAACATCTGCTTGACTTCTGGTGAGGCCTCAGGAAGCTTTTACTCATGGCAGAAGGTGAAGGGGGTGTGGGCATATCACGTGCCAAGAGTGGGAGCAAGAGAGACAGGGCAGATGTCCCAGACTCTTTTTTAACAACCTAGATGTTACATGAACTCATCACGGCAAAGAGGGCACCAAATCATTCATGAGGGGTCTTCCCCCATGTCCCAAACACAGCTCACTAGGCCCCACCTTCAACATTGGGGATCACATGCCAACATGAGATTTGGAGAGAAGAAACAACCAGACTATATCAGACCGTTTTATCAGTAAAGTTTTCCTCCCAAAGTTATTTTAAGGGCTAAGTTCATGTTAACTTGGCATAAGAAAGCTAATTTATTTAACTCCCAAAGGCAGTCTTTGGAGGAAAATTTCTGATGTATGCATGCTTTCAGAAGGTGCCATCACATTTGAGAATTGTTGATTTTCAGATGCTTTTGAATTTAAGTGATAAAAATACTTTTCGGAATTAATAGATATTATATTACCATGCAGAGGAAATGAGAGAGATACATATTTAGCCTGAGTAGCTTTTGTAGTAATGCATGCAATTCTTCTTTTACCCTTTCAGGGTGAGTTTTCTATAGGTGATCCTTCCCTTCTTCCTGTTCCTATAATTAGAAACAGAACAATAAGCGAACTCGTGGCTATAAAGCAGTGCTGACCAATAGAACTTTCTATGATAATAGAAATGCTCATATTCTGTACTGACAAATATGGTAGCCATTAGCCATGTATAGCTGTTGAGGATTGAAATGTTACTTCTAAAGTAATAAATTTTAATTGTATTTAATTTTAATTAGTTAAATGTAGTCATCTATTGCCAGTGTCTACCAAATTGGATAGCACAATTATAGACCTTTGCCTTCCAGCACTACTTAATGAATATCGATGTAGGCTCTTCTACTCAGAGACTCATGTGCGTTGACCTCCTCTCTGAGTCAAATTTGTTGGAAAGCATCATGATTCATGTTTAAAGAATACTAGACTGGGAAAGGAAACCTGTGCAATTGTTGCGACTCTGCTGTTAACTGCTTCTTTGATGTATAGAACATCTCCTATTGTCTTCTATTTTGATCTCAATTTTTTCAAGTGAAAAATGAGCCTATAGGGCTATTATGTCTAAGGTTCCTAACACATTGATTCTATTGCTCTTGAATCTAGGGAAACAAAGGAACATAAGGGACATTTGGGACATTCTTTATCTCTTCAGGAAAATTCCCTCCTTCATCCTCAAACGACAACACAATAGAATTCTTTATTGCAAGAGCAAAATACAAATGGAGATTTCTGTTGACATTATTGACACTGACATTTTTATCACAAGTATTTAGTAGGAAAAAAATCAATATATTTTATTTCAAGGATGGTTTGACCTCTAATTTGCATACATTTCCACAATTAATTATCATATAAAGAGATTACAGCCGTGTTCCAATTGAGAATTCCGTTGAGAATTTGCACTGCTTCACTACCTAGAAGCAAATGATTCAGAGATGAAATATTAACATATATGTTTTAAGTCATCAATGCAGTAAAGTTTAGAAACCCTTACTCCAAAAGCTCACTGGCTATTAAGCTAGAATATCCATTAGAAATATTTTGACTTCAGGTAATAGATAGATAGTCTAATGGTGGTTTATATCACAAGGATGTTCATTGTCTCCTAACTAGATGCAAAGAATAAGCAGTGCAGGGCTGGTTCAGAGCTCAGCAGCGGCAGCAAGGACCCAAGTGCTGTCGTTTTGCTCAGTCATCCTCACGGGGTTGGCTCTTGCCCTTGGTTTTTATTTCATGTTAGGATGGCTGCTGACAGTGTTCAGAGACAGGCAGTAGTGGGAGGGTGGGGGTAACTGGCTTCTTTACTCTCTGCTTAGTATCAGAAATCAACAACAAAAGCCAAATCTTACATAGAAGCCATGTGCAGAATTGTTTGCATATGAATGGCCAGAGCTATTTGTGTGGCTGCCTCTAGGTGTAATTGAAAAGGAAGTGCCTGCCAAGGGGGAATGGAAAAAACCACTATTTAACTCCTGAGTCCAGCAGGCCTGGGACCAGGATTAGTTGAGTGAGGAATTCATCTTGGGTACACTATTTAAATGGTGCTGAAACACTCAGTAATCAAGAGAAATAATATACTAATTCAATATTTTAAAAAGGTATATGAATGCAAAAAATCAAACAATGATGAACAGCACTCTAGATTTTAAATAAAGACAGGATCAGTACAGTCTCTTGCCGAGCCCCTTTGGGGCTCCAGGGTCTTTATTCAAAATGTTGATGGTGTGCTCATCCTGGAGTTTTGCATTAATTTAGACCTTTAAAAATTATATTAAAGTACTATTTATCTTGATTACTGAATTTTTTCATATCCCCTGAAATTTTACACTGCAAACAAGGTACTTACTAGCCTTGCCCTTGCTCCAGCCCTGGTTGTTTAACAAAATCAGGTTCTGTTAGCAAGGAAGGTCTGTACTCAGATAGTTTAGCGTGTCTCCTCAGCTGTGTTGTCAGTTCTGTATCTTTTCTAATGCATCTGCCCACAGAAATGGGTATCCTTATATATGTGTCATGGAATATGTCTGTCTCTGCTGTGATAAAACCCTGAATAAATGTATACTCCATCTTCTGCTTTCCATAGGGCTCTTTCTGAACAATGAGTACTCAATACATGTTTTATTGAATAACTGAACAGAAACTCATCTGACAAGAAACAGAAAACCCTTGCAAATTATTCCCAATCAAATCTGAGATACAAAGAAGAAAATAAATAATTCCTCATTTTATGTATTTTTTGTATTTTAGAAGACATTTTATTGAATGACTTGAAATTTAAAAATATGATTCACAACAGGTTTGGAGGAATGGAAGGATGTGTTGGTGCTTTTTATGCCTTTTGAGATGAGCAATGGAAATTTGACTCTCTTTGGGAATAGCTAAGTATGTTTTCAAATAACTTATGTTATAAAATTGTAGAAATTATAATTAAAAATTATGAAAGCTAGTGCAGAATAATTTGTCCTTATAATTTTAATCTCACTATGTCTCTGGTCTGATTAAATAATATTCTATATTGATAAGCTGTTTATTTGAAACCTCTTAAGCTTTTTTCTCCTCAAGAAGCATGATAAAAGCAAGCCATCTCTCATTGGGAAAAGCTTTAAAATTCTATTAGGGTATTCCTTCTGAATACTAGCTATGCTCCTTCAGTGAAAATATTATATGAAAAGAATTTCATCTAGACCTGTGAAGCCTGACTCATATAGATATGTAGTAGGAATTACATTCAGGGCTATCAAATAAGTTTGTATTAAGGGCCAAATGCATTATTCACACCATTTATAAGATATAGTTCTTCACTCTCAAAGGTGTCTGCACAAAATTGTTCAATGTCTTCTCTGATTTAATTCAGATTTTGAAAGCTCATGTGACCTTCTAGAACTTCTCTCACTCAGGCAATTTGCTTTTGACCCATTCCTGCCCTACCATGTAATTATGACCAGTCTTTGGAATTTAGGGGAAAGAAAGAAAGAACATATGGAAATAATAAATTGACATAGTTGGTTGTTGAAGATGCCTGCTATAAGAAAAATTAACTTAGCAAGGAAAGAAACAGTGGGAAGATTATAGTGAACTTCGCATGTGTTTATCATTACTATACTTATTTCAGACTTCCCCTTCCTTCTGAGCCAAATTTGAGCACTCCAGGTTTCTTTAGCAACTTTTTTTTAAAGGAGCTAATGAAATATTGTGCTTCTCTCGTGAACATCCTGCCTCATTGCCTGCCTACTTCCATATGCCCCATGTTTTCTGGCCACTTGAGATGCCTTTTTATTCTATTTTATTTTTCTTTGATTTAGTCATGCCATTCCATGAACTGAAAATAGTTTTTGCTACAACTGAGCAACTGACCCTTGGCAGCTCTGAATCTCTTGACAGAACCGTGTAACTGATGTTTAGGGGAGGCAAGAAATATAGTTGGATAATATTCCATCTGTGGTATATTTTGTAATTCTCAAAGCCTCCAGTTTCCTTTACCTCCATAACTACGTGGAGCTTAGGTTGATATCACCAAGAATTTCACACTCCTAGTGAGAGAAGGATATCTCCCAAAGGATGTGTAATTCTATTATGCTGCAATGCTCTTTCTGTGACTTCAAGCCAAGTGAAAACATTCGCTAGTTCTGGAGGTACTTTTCAGCCAGTCTCACCATGTGACCTTCTAGAACTTCTCTCACTCAGGCAATTTGCTTTTGACCCATTCCTGCCCCACCATATAATTATGACCTCCCTTTCCTACTGCAGGAGGTGGGGGGTAGCAGCCATTCACTGTTTTAAGTGTAGATCCAGTATATGACCACATCTCCCTCCCTGCTCTGTTTGTTTTTTTCTTCTGTAAAACATTAAATGATTAGTGTGCATGGTTCAGACAGGAGCCATCTTCAGATGGAGTAAAACAGAAAAGATTGTATCAGTGCTTTGCAATGATTTCCTGTGTGCTATATTTGCTCATGCACAGATTAGAAAGACTTATGCCTTTTATAGCCTGAGACCAAACTTCTCTGGTCACATAACCACACAAAGTAATGTCTGAAGAACCTAGCATGGTTATAAGATGTCATGAACAATTCTGCTTTTCTGAAATGTACTTTAGAGTCCTGGAATCTTTAATTACTGGATTTTCCTAACCCTGTTCGAAGAAATAAAAACTCAAAAGTAAAAAGTAAGATGCATTATAAATATTATGCTGAGATGAGGCAGTCCCTGAAAAATCCTGATCACTCCCTAGGGGCCAGGTGTGGTGCTGAATAGTTTCAGCCAGTCTGTTGTTTCTCATTTGGGCATTTGCAGATAGATGCTTTTGCACATAAAAAAATGAAACTTCTAGTTTAAGACTAAAGAGTTTCTGCTTTCAACTCAGCTCCTAACCACAGAAATCATCTTACATTTGATATTCATCTAGCCAAGGGAACATGCTACAGAGGTTGGGAATTGTGTGGGCAAGTAGGTTAACTTTGTGTTCACTTGGGTTTTTATATCCTCTTTTTTTGGGATATAATTAATGGTTAAATAGTAGTTTAAATTATATTTTTAAATGCAGATGTAAAATTGAAAGGATGGACTTAAAACTACCTATCTTCCCTTAAGATTTAAAATGTTCATATTTATCAACATGAAAACACTGGAATAGCATTCAAACTAAGTGTCTCTGCCCACGTAGGGTTGGGAGTCTGTTGGGAGTTGGTCTATTTTGCGGATCTAGGGTCCAAATTCTGTCACTGATTGTTCTGCTGACGCGCTTAGTTCCATTCATTGTTTCATTAGTGTGTACCCTTTGCACACTACGTAGGGTAGTATTTCTAGTTACTCTGGAATTGAGGTGAAAACATAAAGAAGATAGTTCTTTTGTAAGATTTCCAGCAAAACAGTAGGCTGAGTTGATGGGATAGATCTCTTCTGAGCCAAATTTGAGCACTCCAGGTTTCTTTAGCAACTTTTTTTTAAAGGAGCTAATGAAATATTGTGCTTCTCTCATGAACATCCTGCCTCATCGCCTGCCTACTTCCATATGCCCCATGTTTTCTGGCCACTTGAGATGCCTTTTTATTCTATTTTATTTTTCTTTGATTTAGTCATGCCATTCCATGAACTGAAAATAGTTTTTGCTACAACTGAGCAACTGACCCTTGGCAGCTCTGAATCTCTTGACAGAACCGTGTAACTGATGTTTAGGGGAGGCAAGAAATATAGTTGGATAATATTCCATCTGTGGTATATTTTGTAATTCTCAAAGCCTCCAGTTTCCTTTACCTCCATAACTACGTGGAGCTTAGGTTGATATCACCAAGAATTTCACACTCCTAGTGAGAGAAGGATATCTCCCAAAGGATGTGTAATTCTATTATGCTGCAATGCTCTTTCTGTGACTTCAAGCCAAGTGAAAACATTCGCTAGTTCTGGAGGTACTTTTCAGCCAGTCTCACCATGTGACCTTCTAGAACTTCTCTCACTCAGGCAATTTGCTTTTGACCCATTCCTGCCCCACCATATAATTATGACCAGTCTTTGGAATTTAGGGGAAAGAAAGAAAGAACATATGGAAATAATAAATTGACATAGTTGGTTGTTGAAGATGCCTGCTATAAGAAAAATTAACTTAGCAAGGAAAGAAACAGTGGGAAGATTATAGTGAACTTCGCATGTGTTTATCATTACTATACTTATTTCAGACTTCCCCTTCCTTCTGAGCCAAATTTGAGCACTCCAGGTTTCTTTAGCAACTTTTTTTTAAAGGAGCTAATGAAATATTGTGCTTCTCTCATGAACATCCTGCCTCATTGCCTGCCTACTTCCATATGCCCCATGTTTTCTGGCCACTTGAGATGCCTTTTTATTCTATTTTATTTTTCTTTGATTTAGTCATGCCATTCCATGAACTGAAAATAGTTTTTGCTACAACTGAGCAACTGACCCTTGGCAGCTCTGAATCTCTTGACAGAACCATGTAACTGATGTTTAGGGGAGGCAAGAAATATAGTTGGATAATATTCCATCTGTGGTATATTTTGTAATTCTCAAAGCCTCCAGTTTCCTTTACCTCCATAACTACGTGGAGCTTAGGTTGATATCACCAAGAATTTCACACTCCTAGTGAGAGAAGGATATCTCCCAAAGGATGTGTAATTCTATTATGCTGCAATGCTCTTTCTGTGACTTCAAGCCAAGTGAAAACATTCGCTAGTTCTGGAGGTACTTTTCAGCCAGTCTCACCATGTGACCTTCTAGAACTTCTCTCACTCAGGCAATTTGCTTTTGACCCATTCCTGCCCCACCATATAATTATGACCTCCCTTTCCTACTGCAGGAGGTGGGGGGTAGCAGCCATTCACTGTTTTAAGTGTAGATCCAGTATATGACCACATCTCCCTCCCTGCTCTGTTTGTTTTTTTCTTCTGTAAAACATTAAATGATTAGTGTGCATGGTTCAGACAGGAGCCATCTTCAGATGGAGTAAAACAGAAAAGATTGTATCAGTGCTTTGCAATGATTTCCTGTGTGCTATATTTGCTCATGCACAGATTAGAAAGACTTATGCCTTTTATAGCCTGAGACCAAACTTCTCTGGTCACATAACCACACAAAGTAATGTCTGAAGAACCTAGCATGGTTATAAGATGTCATGAACAATTCTGCTTTTCTGAAATGTACTTTAGAGTCCTGGAATCTTTAATTACTGGATTTTCCTAACCCTGTTCGAAGAAATAAAAACTCAAAAGTAAAAAGTAAGATGCATTATAAATATTATGCTGAGATGAGGCAGTCCCTGAAAAATCCTGATCACTCCCTAGGGGCCAGGTGTGGTGCTGAATAGTTTCAGCCAGTCTGTTGTTTCTCATTTGGGCATTTGCAGATAGATGCTTTTGCACATAAAAAAATGAAACTTCTAGTTTAAGACTAAAGAGTTTCTGCTTTCAACTCAGCTCCTAACCACAGAAATCATCTTACATTTGATATTCATCTAGCCAAGGGAACATGCTACAGAGGTTGGGAATTGTGTGGGCAAGTAGGTTAACTTTGTGTTCACTTGGGTTTTTATATCCTCTTTTTTTGGGATATAATTAATGGTTAAATAGTAGTTTAAATTATATTTTTAAATGCAGATGTAAAATTGAAAGGATGGACTTAAAACTACCTATCTTCCCTTAAGATTTAAAATGTTCATATTTATCAACATGAAAACACTGGAATAGCATTCAAACTAAGTGTCTCTGCCCACGTAGGGTTGGGAGTCTGTTGGGAGTTGGTCTATTTTGCGGATCTAGGGTCCAAATTCTGTCACTGATTGTTCTGCTGACGCGCTTAGTTCCATTCATTGTTTCATTAGTGTGTACCCTTTGCACACTACGTAGGGTAGTATTTCTAGTTATTCTGGAATTGAGGTGAAAACATAAAGAAGATAGTTCTTTTGTAAGATTTCCAGCAAAACAGTAGGCTGAGTTGATGGGATAGATCTCTTACCCTCATATAGTGGCACTAAAAAAATAGAGAACGTCCCCAAAGCAAGAAAGGGACAGTTCCAGGGGACAGAAATAAAAAGAGAGGTCAAGTCTGGAATCCTCAGTAGGAACCCAAGTTGAAATGTCTCTGGGGGCTGGGGCTTATAAACATGCTCAGGGATGGGAGAAGCGGGTGAGGCTTGAGTCTGATGAGCAGGGAGGCCAGAAACTGAATCCGGAAGCCACAGTGAGCTGTTCTACCTGCAAAACGAAAACACAAGAAAACTGCAGATTCGCCCCTCAGGACGAGAAGACGAAGATGGCTGTGGATGGACTTGTCTCATGAAGAAGACACTGCGCCTCTAGGTTCCCACGGGGTGCCCAAATAAGAACCTTCCTTGCCGGCAGGGTCCTGAACACCAAATCTTCGAGTTTGAGTGCGCCCTCTAGTGTTCATGCCCATGGCAGTGTTCTCCGTTCCTGGATTTGGGGCTCTTGTAAACACAGCTTTGTGGTGATGGTGAACTCAAGTCAAAGGGTACACACTAATGAAACAATGAATGAGACTAAGCGTGTCAGCAGAGCAATCAGTGACAGAATTTGGACCCTAGATCCGTGAAATAGACCAACTCCCAACAGACTTGAAGGTGTTTAAAGAGATACATATGTAAAGAGCAATTACTTTTGCACCAACCTAGTAGCATCAATAAGGTCAGAGCAAGAAATCATGATGTGGATGAGAGAGAGTATAGATGTAGTGAGAAAGAGCATTATGAGGTGGAAGAAAATGCTGAGGAAATCTCTTAGAAGGTGATGCATGGAGAGGAACGGATTAACTCACATTTAAACCCAGAGTAAGACATTTATTATTTATCTAGAACTCACAACATATAAACATATATGTGACTCAGTCCTACCTCACAGGAAAAATGGAGGTGCTGCTGGTATAATTTTCATCACTTTCCCTCCTTTCCGTATAACAGAACCGTGTATTCGTCTTATTTTTAAGGAAGAAAGTAGGTGATGCTGCATAGACTTGAGTTTTTGTGGTGGTTGTTGTTTGTGTTTTTTTTTTGAGACAGAGTCTTGCTCTGTTGCCCAGGCTGGAGTGCAGTGGTATGATCTTGCCTCACTGCAACCTCTGCCTCCTGGGTTCAAGCGATTCTTGTGCCTCAGCCTTCCGAGTAGCTGGGATTACAGGCACCCGCCACCTTGCCCGGCTAGTTTTCGTATTTTTAGTAGAGACAGGGTTTCACCATGTTGGCCAGGCTGGTCCCGAACTCTTGACCTCAGGTGATCTGCCTGCCTCAGCCTCCCAAAGGGCTGGGATATCAGGCATGTGCCACTGCAGCTGTCCAGACTTGAGTTTTTAAAGGGCAAGATTTCTGTCTTATTTATTTTTGTGCCCCAAACAAATACTTCATAGATCTTGGTGGAGAGAATGACTATATATTTAATCCTTTGCTGTTAAAGAACTTAATACTCTCTCCCCTAGGATGAAGAAGATAGAAAATCAGGCATTCAAAAGATAAATCACGGACTGATAAAGAAAATTATAAAATGAAAAGAATCATTTGTGTTTCTTGCTTTTCCTGTCTTAGAGCTCTAGTTTTCTTGCATGAATAATGTAAGTAATAATATATGGCTTCAGGGATTTTTCAAGGATTCAGGAATGTGTACGTAAAATACCCACTGTGTTGCTCAGCCTAGTGCTGAGAATATTGTATGCACCCAGTGTGTACTCTTATGGGTGTCATTATTTTCATTGCTGTTTTATTATTTTCACCATCATCTGAAAAGGCATTTCCAAGAGTGTGTACTAAAGCTTCGTTTCTTTTGTATGCTATTGTATTGTTATAAAAAGCAAGGTACTGGACTTAATAAAAATTTATTTGCTTTGGGGGACACAATTGAGATAGTCCTTTCCTGCGTCTCTATCTCATAATCTACTCTCTCTCTCTCTTTTTTTTTTTAATCTACTCTCTCTTTAGAGTAGTGTATATTTTCTCAATTATATGTATTTTGAAAAACACCTTTACTGTTTTTACACTATTAAAAATGTCTCTTTTGTGATATCTATCAAATTTCTTAAGACTCTCACTGCTGTATTCCATCAGTGTCACCTACGGAGTCAAATCCCATCCCTCTGGAGAACACTGTATACATTATCTCCACAGGTGTGTGCATACCTGATGCTAACTTCTGATTAATGCACTAACAGTACAGATGAAGTAGGATGACCCACTGCAGAGGTTAATAGTGGTTCATCTAGTGAATAGTTCATTGAACTACGCAAGAGATTCAAAGGCTGTTGCTGAGAGATAATGTCACGGTTGAAATTCTTGTTTATCTTGAATTTAAAAAGTAAACAAAACTATGTCTATATTTCTCATTGTATTTCTATAAAACAAGGATAACAAAAATTTTAATATCTATTAGACAACCTTAGGAGAATCAACCTCCTAGTGTTGTCAAAGGAATAATTTTATCAGTGCAGTTCTGAATTCTAGGTCATTCTACCTCTTCTGCCCCAGTGGTTCTTAATCTTCAAAACTGGATGGACATTTTTGCCTTTAAAGGATAATATTTTTTCATAGTTTTTTGTTTCTTTGTTTTTCCTCTGCAAGGAAATACTTATTTGAGAGTTATGCTAACCTGAATACTTGATTGCCTAACAAGTTAGCATGGAGTGGTGGCAAATATAAAGACGGGATTGATTGGAATTGGTTAAATTTTG
>NW_012101898.1:1585529-1593217 GCF_000951045.1 Mandrillus leucophaeus | reverse complement strand
GTATTTTTAGTAGAGACAGGGTTTCACCATGTTGGCCAGGCTGGTCCCGAACTCTTGACCTCAGGTGATCTGCCTGCCTCAGCCTCCCAAAGGGCTGGGATATCAGGCATGTGCCACTGCAGCTGTCCAGACTTGAGTTTTTAAAGGGCAAGATTTCTGTCTTATTTATTTTTGTGCCCCAAACAAATACTTTATAGATCTTGGTGGAGAGAATGACTATATATTTAATCCTTTGCTGTTAAAGAACTTAATACTCTCTCCCCTAGGATGAAGAAGATAGAAAATCAGGCATTCAAAAGATAAATCACGGACTGATAAAGAAAATTATAAAATGAAAAGAATCATTTGTGTTTCTTGCTTTTCCTGTCTTAGAGCTCTAGTTTTCTTGCATGAATAATGTAAGTAATAATATATGGCTTCAGGGATTTTTCAAGGATTCAGGAATGTGTACGTAAAATACCCACTGTGTTGCTCAGCCTAGTGCTGAGAATATTGTATGCACCCAGTGTGTACTCTTATGGGTGTCATTATTTTCATTGCTGTTTTATTATTTTCACCATCATCTGAAAAGGCATTTCCAAGAGTGTGTACTAAAGCTTCGTTTCTTTTGTATGCTATTGTATTGTTATAAAAAGCAAGGTACTGGACTTAATAAAAATTTATTTGCTTTGGGGGACACAATTGAGATAGTCCTTTCCTGCGTCTCTATCTCATAATCTACTCTCTCTCTCTCTTTTTTTTTTTAATCTACTCTCTCTTTAGAGTAGTGTATATTTTCTCAATTATATGTATTTTGAAAAACACCTTTACTGTTTTTACACTATTAAAAATGTCTCTTTTGTGATATCTATCAAATTTCTTAAGACTCTCACTGCTGTATTCCATCAGTGTCACCTACGGAGTCAAATCCCATCCCTCTGGAGAACACTGTATACATTATCTCCACAGGTGTGTGCATACCTGATGCTAACTTCTGATTAATGCACTAACAGTACAGATGAAGTAGGATGACCCACTGCAGAGGTTAATAGTGGTTCATCTAGTGAATAGTTCATTGAACTACGCAAGAGATTCAAAGGCTGTTGCTGAGAGATAATGTCACGGTTGAAATTCTTGTTTATCTTGAATTTAAAAAGTAAACAAAACTATGTCTATATTTCTCATTGTATTTCTATAAAACAAGGATAACAAAAATTTTAATATCTATTAGACAACCTTAGGAGAATCAACCTCCTAGTGTTGTCAAAGGAATAATTTTATCAGTGCAGTTCTGAATTCTAGGTCATTCTACCTCTTCTGCCCCAGTGGTTCTTAATCTTCAAAACTGGATGGACATTTTTGCCTTTAAAGGATAATATTTTTTCATAGTTTTTTGTTTCTTTGTTTTTCCTCTGCAAGGAAATACTTATTTGAGAGTTATGCTAACCTGAATACTTGATTGCCTAACAAGTTAGCATGGAGTGGTGGCAAATATAAAGACGGGATTGATTGGAATTGGTTAAATTTTGACTTAAAAAAAACCCGGCAAAATCAGCTGTAGAGGAATAGTTATTATAGGTACAAAAGTTACATCATGACCTTCAGGAAAGGAAGGACTGACTCATTTCAGATTCCCTAGATGTCTAACCTATCATCAACTCAGCTTCAGTTTGGTTATGCAAGGAAATTCCTTCTCTGGCCATTCCTTTACTCTGGCTACTATGTTATAAAGGGAATCTATTGGATAAAGACCAAGCCAGGCTAAGCATATCAATGTCAAGTTCCAACAGTGCCTCACAATAGCAATCCAACAACAAATGCTTACTGAGTGCCTTACATACAGTATACCATTTAGTCTTTATAAAAGTTGTATAAAGTGACCATTTTTCCCCTTTTATATAGCTGAGGGAAAAAAAACAACTAAGGAATTTAATTAACTTGTCCGTGAACCCATGGTGCTTCTGGAACAGAGCAGAGGCTAGATTCCTGGCCCGTCACACTGCAAAGGCCAGGTTCTCATATTCTGCAGCCTCTAGCTGGTCGGGGGAGGAGCTGCTACTGTGGTGTTCCTGCCTTGTGTGCATGTCTATGAGTGTGTGTGTCTGGTTTGGTTGCTGGTGCTGAGGATTGGGGGGCCTGCCTGGGAGCGGAAATGGGCTGAGCCCTAATTAACATGTATGTGCTCACCTTTTTCACTTTGAATTTTTCCATAGCCCCACATCCTACTATCTTTGCAAGAGGGCTCTGAAGCAGTGCTTTGCTCCTTGAATCAAAAAGTTTTGAGGGAAAATTATCTCATCATGTACCTCAATGCCTCAATCTAGAGCCTCCTTTTCTAGATTCCAAGACAGGCGTACTCCAAATGTAGTTCAAAGAACTCTCTCCTAGCATCCCAAGCTTTGTCTTATTTTCCAGCTTCATTTCTTTCAACATAGAGGGTGCACTGAATGACTCATGTTCATTCATTCATCAATGTGTTTGACGTTTATTCATTCAGTCACTCTTTGAACCCACATCCATCCATTCACTAAATCACATCTTTATCAAGTGCCCACATCAGGGCAGCTTTTGCGTTAGGCACTGGGAATGTAGGACACAGCAGCGCACCTGCCGTTTAGTGGAAAGATGGATGTGTCGACCGACAAATTGAACGCTGCAGCATAGGGCCTGAGAGGCAAGGTCTGGGCACTGTGTGCACAGGGAGGACCCTTCCTCTTGTTGAAGGAGATGTACAGAGAGGTGCTGTGGCAGCTGTCATCCCAGCTGGAGCCAGAATGACGGGTGTGGGGAAGCCAAAGGAGGTCTGGGTGGTCCCTGGACCAAAAGCACATGGGACAGCAGTGAAAATGGGGTTGAAGGTAAAACGGAGCCAGTGTGGTTTTTAGTGGCTTTGGTCTTATTGAGGTTGCATGTTAGAGATGCTGCCTGGAGCGCTCAGGCACCAAGGAACAGACTTGGCATAGATGGACAAGCAGTGATGGAATTAGAGGTATGGAGAATACAAACCAAAAGCAGTGGGGACAGAGGAAAGTGTGTTCTAGAAGCTGGAGCAACAGGACTCTGAACACATGTTGGGGAAAGAATCACTGTTAGATACTCCAGATGATCCACTGTCTCAGTCTAGTGTGACAAAATTCAACAATCCCTCTTTCTTAATTGAATTTCAGCACTGGAAAATGCACTACTCAGAATTCCTGTCCCAATAATGTTTGTTAAATAGCTGTAGTTTAAAGTGAGAGAGAATTTTGTCCCATAGTTATTCATCCATACTGTACGACATGACGTGGAGCTAAGTAAGTTTTGCCTTATGTATCTTCAGACATGAAAGATACCAACGGCTCCTCATCTTCACATGGGGCTTTGGAGCACTCCTCTGTGTCCAGGAGAGGGGCCTCACCTGGGGCATCCTGTCTTGAAGTTACCAGGTAAAGGTTAGCTTGTTGGATAACAGTTCCTCCAACCCTGTCTTGGCACTCTAATCCCTTTAATAGACTCAACATTTGCAAACAGGCTTATCTGTATTCCCAGAGTTTGCAGTGATATTGTCAGGATCTCCTCTCCCTGGGTATTTTTAATGGAGTGATGTTTATGTTTGGGGAGGAACAAAAATAGAAATGTTTATAACTGGTGGGGGAAAAAAAAGAGCTAATGCAAGTTGGAGTCATGGGCTTGGTCGGTTCTGTTTGTGAAAACAATTCTCGCTAATTATAGCCCTTCTAGAATGACAGCATTATTATACTGACCATATGCAATTAACTTGACTTTTCTTCCTCTGTGTATGAAAATAGACATGCACTGCAGTTTTCCCTTCTCGTATTCCTAAGCAAGGACTACACATCCTTTGGTGGACACAGTCCGGCTTGAGTCATTTTTTAAGGAGTTCTAAAATCTCTGTATGGCATTAAATTTAATAGGTCCAGTATATCAAAAATAGAATTATAATTATGAAAAGTCAGTTAAAAGGAGGGTGGATGGTAAAATGAAATGAGATTTTTAATGGCTTGCCAAGAGTTATAATTAATGAGATGGAGATTTGGCCATGCATGTGACCTTCAGGTAGGAAACAGTCAAAGCCCTGTGTGAATGGGCTCAGGAAGGAGAATGATTTTTTTCAGAAGGAAAGGGTTCTCCATGTCTTGCCAGCTGCTACATCCTCATCTTTCAGGGCTTTCTCTTGAAGTCGGGCTCACTGAATATGTTCAGGAGGCTGCTTGGTGTTCATATTAGGTGCATGAGAGTTTCACTGGAAGAGGCAAAGCTAGCAACACGGTGGAATCCTGGAAGAAAAGAGCTCTTACTTAGACAATAACTGCTTTATTTGATGGATCACTTGTAATTTTGCTCATAACACAGAGCTGCTTGTCATGACAATGTTAATTCGTGGGTATGATCTACTTCAGTATCTGTTTTGCACAGTGAATTTCTTTGAACCCTGGTTGCAAACAAAGAAAGAAGAAAATAAAACAAAAGCATGCTGGCTTGAATGCCTAATGCCATCCTGCTGCACAACTTCCTCACACCGCACACGGGCTCCTGAGGCTATAAAAATTGTTTTTGTCTGATTAAACACAAGTCCCTTTGAACTCGGTGGGGGTTCTTTTCCGCTTGCACTTTCTTGTAACTGTGTGCAGCCTTTTCTTTTTTTTTTCTGGTTTGATTTGGAATCCAAAGTGTCTACAAGTTGGCCCACTCTACCTCCTTCATCCTTTTCTTAAAGCAAAAAATGTGTGTTATTGTAACATCTGTTACATTCCGTATCCTGAGGCACAGGCAGGCAGGACTAAACACTCTTCACTTATGTGTGTGCACGCACATGCACACACCAACCCTGTCTTCTTCTAATATACAGAACATGGGTTGACTGGAAGGCAGAAGCAGATCAGAACAAATTACGTTCACAATTATGTTAGCAAACCATCTAATCATAAACAACAGAACCTCAGTCTCTCAAGGTAACCCCCAGAGAAGAAATGCATCTTCAGTGGTGCCTGGGGACTTACCTGGGGCTATCAGCTCTCACTTCTGGGGAGAGAATTGAAGTGAAGGAGCAGGTTCCAATTTATATTGATGTCAGTAGAAACAGAATCCAATTGGGAAGTCCTTAAAAGCCTGTATGAAGATAAGGGATGTATCAGGGATGGCATTAAATAATCAAATGGATTCTAAGATCAAAATCGTCATAGCCATTCGCTCTGAAATTCTCCAGTGAACTATAGAGGTTGTCGATAGAGAGCAATAAGATGACCCTCGTAATGCAGGGATGTGGGCTTCATTCGTTCATTTCTGCATGCATTCATTTGTTCTAATGCTGAACACTCCACACATCTTTCTTCCAACTCTCAGTATGAGTGGCCATTTTCTTCTCTTTCTGTCATTCTTCGCCTTGATGTCCCCTCTAGCACCTTATTAAATGACATCTGTATGTTGAGGGCTACCAAACCTTTATCTTCTGCCCAGCCCCTTCTGAGCTCCAGAACTTCCCTGTTCCCACCTTACTCATCTCTCCGTTGCAATTTCTAGTGAAGACCTCCTCGTAGACATCCAGGAAAGAACTATTGGATTGTTCCCCAAATTTATTTTTTCTCCATCTCTCCTGTCTCGGAAATCACCCCGTGGACTGAGTTGTTCTAGTGAAAATCTTGGGTGTTATCCTCAGTTTCTCATGTTTCCTTATTTTCCTAATCAATTAGTTCAAAACGCTTCCTACATCTGCCCCCTTTCCTCTGTCTCCTGCAGACCACTGTGGTGTATCCCATTTCCTGCATTCTCCATCCTCTGTAGACCATTCCCCACACTACAGTCCTAGGATTTTAAAAAAAATTGCCCCACAGCTCATGCCTCCTCCTCGACTGTTACTTACATATACCTTGGCTTCCTAGTGCCATAGACAAGAGTTGGCAAAAACTATAGCTGCAGGCTGAATCAGCTTCCCACTTGTCTTTGTGAGTATTGTCTTAGTGGAACCCAGCCACGCCCACTCTTGTCTGTGGCGACAACAGCAGAGTTGAGGAGTTATGACAGAGACTATATTCCCACAAAACCTAAAATACTATCCAGACCTTTGCAGCAAGTTTGCCAACCTCTCCCGTAGAATAAAATCCAGAGCTTTTTACCTCTACTTGCAAGATAATGCATGCACTGGCCCTACCTCCCTCACACCTCTCCTCTCCTGTCTCTTGTTACACTCCTGTCCTGCTTCTCTTGCTCAGATTTTCCCTGGATCATCATCACCTTGGGGCCTTTCCCCAGACAACTCCCTCTCCTGGAATGCCCTTTGCCAAGACCTCTATGTGGCTTTTTCTTGTCATTCCAGTCTCAACTTAAATGTTACCCTCACAGAGTGGCCTTCCTCGCAGACTCTACCATGTTGCTCTAAGTCACACTCTACAAAGTCACTCTGTTTTATTGACATCATGGCACTGATTGCTTATTTCATTGATTCTGCCTCTCTCATTAGGATAAGCAGTTAATGAGAGGAACAGCCTTCTCTGCTGGTTTTCCTGCGGTGTCTGTAGTGTCTACAGCGGGACCAGGCACAGAAAGGTACGCATGTGCCGCACGAAGGCCTGAATGAACAAACAGCTGTCACGTGCCTGGGAGCAGACAGTCTAGTGAAGAAACATTAATGGGGTCAAGCAAATAATTAAAGTTCACCATGACAAACACTGAAAACTGGGCCCACAGCAGGAAGGGTCTCTGAAGCTGTTTGGCACACATTAGGAAATAAGAATATAAACATGTCAAGAAAAATTGAAAACAAGATTAGAAATGTGACTGTAACATTGAATTCACAACCTTCTCCCAGGAAGTCAGTAGGGCCGTAAATACGGCTTCTAGTTTGTCCACGTGATGGCTTCGTCCCTCGCTGGGAAACAAGAGTGACTATTATACCCCTTGGCTTATGGGTCTTGGCAGGTTAGTACCTTGAAATGAAACTATGAAGAGATTCGCCAAAATAAACCAAAAAGGGCAAAGCCAACGGAAGGGTATTTATTTTCCTCATTGCCTTGCGAACCTGTCTTTGCAGAGGCTGGTGATTTGGAGGTGTGGCATGCTGAGCTCTCTGGAGGATGCTGGGCCATGGCAGAAATCCACCTTCTTGGAAATAAAAACCCTGAAACCATAAATGTCAGCCTTTGTTTCTTTTTTTTTTTTTTAACATGTGCTTTTTCTTTTTTTAAAGTTTAACATCTTGGGTGTTTGACTTGGGGCTGCTGGTACCAAAGCAAGGCTGGGAGTGAGGCCAGTGACTTTGATGGGACTGTAGATAACATTAACCAATAGGCTGTGCTAGGAATTCCAGAAGGTTTGCTTTTTATTTTATTTTTCCCTGAGAGGAAATGGAAGTATAGTAATTAGTTGGAGTTTCAAAATGGTTTTGTGTGAAAGTGTAGAAAATACTCAACTTATGAAGATGGTAATGATTTCCTGCATGTCCTTATCATTTTCACTGGAAGATATTAAAGGCCATATAAAACAATGGGATGCAATATTGTAGAAGTGCTCCTCCTTATTGATGCCATGTGATATATGATAAATTGTATGGAGTGAACGATTAGGGACTCTTTCTAAGCTAATCCACATTGATATCTAGCTGGGTGAATTTCAGCAAGACCCTCTACTCTTCTGGAGTCTTAGGGAAGAGATTTGAGTAGATGTGCCCAGAGGTGGTTCCTTCTTACTTTAAAATTGTGTCTCTCTTTCTTTCT
>NW_012101898.1:1565036-1585196 GCF_000951045.1 Mandrillus leucophaeus | reverse complement strand
TCTTTCTTTTCTTTCTCTTTCTTTTCTTTCTTTCTCTCTCTTTCTTCTTTCTTTCATTTCTAAAACACTATGCTTAGCATGTTTAATTATCTGTAATACATATTTGTTGAGTCTTTTACTCTATGATTTTCTAGAGCAGAGGTTGGCATACTTTTATTCTGGAAAAGGTAAGATAGTAAATATTTTGGCCTTTGCAGGTCAAATAGTGTGAACTCAACTCTGCCAGTGTAGCACAAATCCAGCCATAGAACATATGTAAACAATGGGCATGGCTGTGTTCCGATAAAACTTTATTAACAAAAACAGGTGATGGGACAGATTGAGCCCATAGATCATAGTTTGCCAATCCCTCTTTTAGAGCCTAGAGACTAATACTTATATTTTGTAAATGTTAAAAATGACCTTTCACTAAATTCACAATATTATTTAGATATAAACAATCCCATGTAAAATGATCAGAAGAATGATAGAATATAGTTCATAAGTGCTTCTTTAACACAATTGCTAGTCAGGATATATCAAATTGGACCAGGTGTGGTGGCTCACGCCTGTAATCCCAGCACTTTGGGAGGCAGAGGCCAGTGGATCTCTTGGGCCTGGGAATTCGAGACCAGCCTGGGCAACATGGCGAAACCCTGTTTTTACCAAAAATACAAAAATTTGCCAGTGCCATAAACTGGTCTCCAGATAGATAGATTATAGATAGAGAGACAGATAGATACATAAATACAAATTAAAAAAAAAAAGATATATCAGATTGGCAGTGTCTGGTGGCCTGGAAAGGAGGGAGGTTAGGGAGGTTATTAAGGAAGAATACAGATGATATATAGTACTGCATGCTGCTTTGATATGACCCATTTTCCATTTAACACATGCATTGAAGACTATTTCACTAGATATGAGAAGACAGATATTAGTAAACTTATACCCTACTCTTAAGTACCCCCCCGACCTGTTATATTCATTAGAATTTGAAAAAACAGGGAGTACATAGGAAGATAATTCAGGCAGGACGGAATCCTGATATCAACATGGAGAAATGAGAATCAGTGTTATGACAAGGCTAAGGGGGTCTCCTTGAATGAATGATGAGAGAGAAGTGAAAAGCAAGGGAACTTGAGAAAGAGTGAAGGCCAAAGGTAGAGTGCCTTGGTCTGTAGACCCTTGCAGACAGAGAAAGCCAATGCAAGTAGAGTACAGCTTTGAGACTTGGGATTTGATTGGCTTCCAAAAGTTTTTAGCTAGTCCATATGTCTGGAAGTCTATGGGGACACCACAGACTAAGAATGTGTCTTCACCTGTGTCTTTCACAATGAACTGGGGACACTCATGACATGGGATCTGACTTTTCTTCTATCCCACTCTGTTGAAATATTTATCCAAAGCAGAATGCATTTTGGCTTTCTTCATTGAATATCAGTGTTAATTGCTCAATAGAATAATGAAAAATGGAATGGAATATCTTTAATTTTTTCTTAATTTGTTGGTAATGTACTGGTTTCTGTGAGAGAGTAAGAATACATAAGGCAAGAAACTTCTTACGTTAATTTTGAAAAAAACAGGGCGGGGGCTATAAAATATGTGAAGAAAGATAACAATGAAACACACTAATTGTATCATGAGTGGCGTTTGTCTAGTTTCTAGCCACATGCCTATTACAACTCAAATAAAGCTTGATCCTAGGAAGGAATTTACCCTTGGGAAAAGCTACAGACTGGCTGCCTAAGAGATTCTGATACTATTAGAGGGAACTGGATCATGAGTGGCATTTGTCTGGTTTATAGCCACATGCCTATTACAACTCATGTAAAGAAGTTGCAAGCTTGATCCTAGGAAGGAATTTACCCTTTGGAAAAGCTACAGACTGGCTGCCTAAGAGATTCTGATGCTATTGGAGGGAACTGGATCTCTTCCTAGATAATTCCTAGATTACCATAGTGCCCTGATAAAGTGAGAGAGTATATATAGAAATCACTCTATATATTTCTATATATTTCTGACTCTTCCAAACTAACATATCTGGTCCAGGGATATTTATATAGGTTTTATCATTGTGTTTACTGGGCTTATCATCACAAGAGGGAGAAGCTTTGAGTTGGTGGTGTCCAATACCACTATCAGGTTCAACGATTCTCTAGAAGGACTCACAGAACTCAGAAAAGCATTTATACTTACAGTTAGGGTTGATTACAGTGACGGGATAGATGCAGATTAAAGTTAGCACCCATAAAAGGCATGTGGGGCAAAGCTCAGGAAAGACTGTGTATAAATCCTCAGCTCAGGAAAACTCGGGAAAGACTGTTCTCTCCCAGTGGAGTCATAAGGACAGCACTGTGTTCTCCCAGAAATGACATTTGGCAAAATGAATGGAATATTGCCAACCAAAGGAACACAATGTAGCCTTGGTTTCCAGGGATTTATTGAGGGTTGATCACAAAGGCATGGAATACTTGCGTGACTGACCTTAGTTACTCAGCCTCCAGCCCTTCCTGAAGTCAACCAGATACAGCCTGGCCACAGGTCCCCACCGTAAACTGCATTGTCAGTGTAAACTATCTGGCATGGCTCAAAGATCTCAGGTCAAGGGAGAGAGAGACACTCCTGTCAGACAGAATATTGTAAGGGCTTAGATATTATTTCCCAGGAGCCAATCAAAGACAAGACATTATCTTGGAACATGCTTGGCTTGAATACTCCAGATGTGCTGAATCAACCCATTATTAAACTACCTGATGAATATGGTTCCACAGAAAAAAGTTCTACATGTGAGATTCCAACCCAAGTCAATCAAATTCCAAGGACCGTGTTACTTTCATCAGTATATTTGGTAAATGGAGGGTAGTTTTGTTGGAATCAGTGCCTGATTAGGTTGTGCTGGCCTCCATGGCAGCTGGTTCTGAGAAGACAAGTAAATTTGTTTTTCCATCCAACAAAACTTCCATGTTACCAAGGAAGCCTGTTCTTATTATCTTGGGTATGTGCTGTCCAATCGTGTAGCCACTCTCCAGGTATGGCTTCAAAGTACTTGAAATGTGGCCAGTCCAAATTGAGATGTGCAGTAAGTGTAAGGATTTCAGACTTAGAATACATACACACAAAAATATCTCAATGAATTTTATTTTGATAGCATGGTTTGCTTTTTTTTTTTTTTGAGACGGAGTCTTGCTCTGTCACCCGGGGCTGGAGTGCAGTGGCATGATCTCAGCTCACTGCAACGTCTGCCTCCTGGGTTCAAGTGATTCTTCTGCCTCAGCTTCCCGAGTAGCTGGGATTACAGGTGCATGCCACCATGCCTGACTAATTTTTTGTATTTTTAGTGGGGACGGGGATTTACCGTGTTAGCCAGAATGGTCTCGATCTCCTGACCTCAAGTGATCTGCCTGCCTTGACCTCCCAAAATGCTGGGATTACAGGCATGAGCCACTGCACCCAACCCTTTTTAACAGCTTTTTAACATAGCTACTGGGACATACAAAATTACATGTGTAGCTTACATTATATTTTCATTGGATGGTGCTGCTTTAGAGCATTTATCATCTTTATGCTTTTCCCTGGGATCAGATAGTATTTATCTTCTTCAGTTTAACTCTCTTTTGTGTGTATCTCATCTTAGCTAAATTATAAATGCCTTGAAGGCAGAGGTCTGTCTTATATAACTTTGTATTCCAGGCAGTACCTACTGTTCCATGTAACAGGTACTCAATAAATAAGTGTTACTTGACTACATCAATGAATGACTGTGCTGCCGCAGTATTTTTGATGCACATCCACCTAATGCTTAACCCTAAAGTTCCTGGAAAAACCTTGGTCTGACTTGGAAAACATATTCTAGTTCTGATGCATAGATAGAATCTGTACTTTGGCGAAGAGGCAAAGAGGCCACCTTGGGACTTATTAGACCTCTCTTCAAGCAAGAAGACTTCCTTGCACAACCCTGTCTTGCCTCCTGAGTTCCCATAGCTTTCTTCTTCCCTTGAATCCTAAGGTCTGCAGAAGTAGTGACTTAGATTAGAACATAAAGATTTCCCAGTAGTGAAGAGGCAGACAGGAAACTTATGTGTGAATTGTGAGGATGTGACAGAAAGAGATTTTCCTTAAGCAAATGATTTATTGTCTTAAAGCTGAGGTCTGGCAAATTCTGAATATGTAGCAGAACTATTCTGGATATTTTAAAACCACACACCCTAAAGCTCTAAGAAATCTCTGACACGTTCCTCTGCAATCTCTGTCGTTATCTGGTGGCGAATGGCTTTCTTTGTACCTGTCAGTCTTCTGGCTATCGCTGTTTACACAGCCAGCACTTTGGCCACTTCTGGAATAATCTAAGTGCCTATTGAATGGAACTTGTTCATTTTTGTAATTTTAGTCATATTAACATCATTTGTAATTCTAAAGTTATAAATCTAAAGGAAATTACTTTTTGTTGTTCTTTGTCACAACATGGAGATTTTGCAATTAGATTGTATAGCCTAAAATCATATGGTGCACGTCAGGAGTCAAAATTAAAACCCTTCCACAGTGGATACAGTTTGCTATGGGTGACTCGAAGTACTTTGAAGCCACGTAAAGTTTAAAGGAGTGGCAGGCTGGGTACCAACTTCATAGCAAGAAGGACAAAGTTATCAGGAATTTGAGGGTCAAGCTTAGTTTGTGTTATAATATATGAATTTGCATAATCTTATAAATTTAAAAAAAATCTGTCTTTCCTGATGGATGAGTAGAAATTGCTTCTTCTATGAGTTATCTAGCAATAAAACCCAGGCACTTATCAGCTTGTTTCTTATCCTAATTAATTGCTTCAGACGGTTTAATGAAATAGGAATTTACAAAGATCTTAAAAGTTATAAACAAAAGGGAAGGCAACTCTAGGCCATGAGACAGATTTTGAACCCAGATTGCTGACAACGTTTTACTAGTGTCTCTTTGCACTTGCCAAGTGGGTCTGAGGCAACCCTTGAATGACTCAGAACTCCTCGGGTCAGAATAGCCAGAGCCTCACCTAACACTGGCATTTAGATCCTGAGATTTGACAGGTATTTGTGGTATGGCCTGAAAATCATGCAAAGAATTGAAAACATGGGGTGACAGTGGAATGCATTAATCCCACCCCTGTTTCAGAAAGGTAGTGCATTTGAATTGGTTACGAGATAATAATTGGTTCCAGTGAAATTTTGCTTCCTAAGATTTCTCTCAAAATACCCAGGAAAAATATGTTTAGTTGTTAAGTACTATCTTGTGACAATCTAGCTTAGAGAAATGGTAGGACTGGAAAGTCACACGGGAGTCCCTTCTGGACATGAAGCCTGTTGGCCGCCTGCCCCAGCAGCCTTGGCCACCGGCTGCCTCCCCATGCAGGTTCCTGCTCCTGCCCTCACTGAATCAGTGTACACATTCTTTCCTACAATCACAGATTAGTGGTTAGTATTTAATGCTGATTTACATTATGGACACATTTTATGCCATAGATTCCAGGATGTTAAAAAAAAAAAAAAAATGTGTGACAAGAGACTTGCAGTTTCCAAATGGTGTTTGAAGGGAGACCCAATCAGGAGCTCATCGAGTAAAAAGGAGCTATCACAGCTTTTTGGTTTCTGAGACATCCACCAGGAAGGCTGCCCAAGATGAAACAGTGAACTTCACAAGAATCCAAACCCAGAGTGTAGACCTTT
Organism: Mandrillus leucophaeus; assembly: GCF_000951045.1. NCBI lineage: Eukaryota > Metazoa > Chordata > Mammalia > Primates > Cercopithecidae > Mandrillus > Mandrillus leucophaeus. Next base: position 1,579,527 of record NW_012101898.1, on the reverse strand, counting down.
TGCAAAAGTTGTAGTTTGTGAATATTTTTCTACAATGAACATGTGAAAAATGGATTAGGTATACTATGTGTTCATGCAACAAAGTCATATGAAGACTTGGTAGGACACCTGACTCGCTTTAAACAGACGGCAATAGAAACCAAAAAAGATTTGAAAAAGCATTGCTTGCATTTTTAAAATGCTGTGTTTTAAGTGTCATATTTACGAATGAAAATGCAAATGAAAGATGCTTTATGCTTCTTGCTATTTGGGGTCTTTTTCGTGATATGAAATGTTTTAATTTCTCTAATTGGTTATTATTATTTTTATTTTTTAAAAGTTCTATAAATGGGACATACTCATTTCATATAGAAATTTTTTGGGATAATTTTTTTCTCTCTACTATAGTCTATAAGTGTCTATAATATCTATTTAAATACACTTAGGCAAATACATATATATACACACACACATATGTATGAATGACTACATTGATGCCTGTGTTTATATATCTATGTATGTATGAAGCAAGATATTTCCCTGACACTTCCCAGGACTTGCGATAAGGGTGCCTCCTTTACTCAGCCCTCAACTCTCAACTCTTGTGAGAGGGAGTGTGCAAACAAGGTGGGAGCTGGAGTGCACACATGCTGGAACCAGCTGGCCACTGTGGCACTGGCAGGGGTGAGTTCCACTCACTCAGACCCTCTGTGTTCCACCCCATGCTGGAGGGAGCACACAGGTGAGCAGATGCCGGAGCCAGGGTGAGCAATGTTGGATATTGGCAGGAGCCAACTCCCTGTGGGCCCCGCACCAACATCTAGCAGAGAACTCATGACCCCTGAAACCCCAGGGGACGTATTACAGTGCTCTTTTAGCGCTGCTGCCTGCAGATAGCTTAAGTGTTAACAGCTCAGTGGGCCCTTTTGTGTCTGCACTCATGACTCCCAAGCTCTTGTCTGGTGTCCAGGAAAAATGAGGTTACATGAACGAACTGAAAGGTGGTAAATGTGGAGGTAAATGGTGGTAAATGCCAATGAAAGTGGGTCTCAGCGGAAGGGGAGATGGAAAGGGCATCCCCTTTCCAGGGGGCAGGATGGGGCAGGAAGGTAATCTTCCCCTGGAGTCCAGCCATCTCTGGCCAGATTCTTCAAAGTTACGCTATCAAGCTGTCCCTCTGAAGTCAAGCCAATTTCTGTCCAATATCCAGCCATGGTCTGCAATGTCCAGCAGCTTCTCCTCTCTGCCAGTTGAGTCTGGGGTCTTTATAGCCATAGAACGGGGTGGGGTGGGGCCATGGGTGCTTTAGGAAAAGGTAACATTCAAGTGGAAAAACAATATAAGCTCTCACTTTGGGCTGCAGTCTCAGGCTTTTCAGCTTGAGGGTGGGGCTTCTCCAGGGACCCTTACATGTCCATCTAGAATTTCTCTGCCTTCTGTCCCTATCATGTATTTATGTGTCTGTATGTATACACATATATAGGAATAAGTACATGTGTATACATATACACTATATATGTATACACAATATATGCATTACAATACACAGTATATGTATTGTGTATAATCATATACACAGTATATCTAGATACAATATGACTATAATCCGCATTTGGAAAGCTTAATCTAAGTCACTAAGTTTGTGCAGTCCGCAAGAGCATTCGTGTTCTTATACTCGGTAGTTTGAAGGAGGATGCTTGCTGAGTGTGATGGCCTTGGGACCTAGATATATTGATAACTATAGATATATATAATTTTGGTCCTTTAAAGTACTATCATTTAGAAATGTTCATGTGCTTAGATAATGTGGTCAGCCTGGTAGAGACCACTTTTTTTTTTTTTTTAATGTCCTGGAATCCATGTTATAAAATGTATCCATAATGTAAATCAGCATTAAATACTAACCACCAATCTGTGAAATGGTAGGAAAGAATGCATGCGCTGTTCCAGTGAGGGCAGGAGCAGGGGCCTGCATGGGGCAGGTGGCTGGTGACCAAGGCTGACAGGGCAGGTGGTGGACAAACTTCATATCTGGAAGGGACTCCCATGTGACTTTCCAGGCCCGTCATTTCTTCAAGTTAGATGGTCGCAGGATAATATAGAACAACTAAAGAAACGTGTTTGATATTTTTCCAGAGTATTTTAAGAGAAATGTTAGGAAGCAGAATTCCACTAGAAACAATGACCATCTCGTAACCAATTGAAATGCACTGCCTTTCTGAAACAGGGGTAGGTTTACGTCATGTTTTCAATTGTTTGCATGATTTTCAGGCCATACCATAAATACCTGTCAAATCTCAGGATCTAAACACCCCTGTTAGGTAAGGTTCAGCCATCATATTTCTACTTAGATATTCTACTAGTGCTGTGATGGGGAAGAAAATAGACCAGCAAAGAAATCTTAGGAACTGGGATTTTCCAGCTCACTGCACATGCATAGCCTTGGGCAGGTGGTGTAACACATCTGCCCTCAACTATAAAGTCAAGGGCTGGACTGCAGGGCAGCTAATGTCATGTCCTGCTGTAAGCTGCTTTGATTCAACTAAGCCCTCAATAGGAGTTATACTGAAAATAGTAGAGGCTCATCTATTTGGAGAAAAAAAAAATTGGTCTCATATTTTCCAACCTTTCTACAAAGCAAAAGTAAGGTTTAGCATATATGTACATTTTGGAACTTGCTGATGTAAATAGGACTTGTCTTGGAAAAACTATTGAGGGAGGAAAATCCTCCACTATTGAGATCTTCTTCACCCTAGACTTCTTACTGCCTGCCTGGGGTGTGCCCTGGTTTCTTTCTGTTTTTCTCTGGGGTACTCCTTCTTCACTTGTGCCCTACCCAGTAGGCAGCCAGGCTGGAACATTCCTGTCTCCTATCTGGAAATTACCAGCTTCCCTTCTTTCTAATTTTGCTCTCCTTTGGTGGGTACAACTACCATTTTTGATAAATTAAACCGTGCTTATATGTCACTAGGCAGTAAGGAGTCATTCTCTTTATACATTTCTTGGAAAATTGATTTTTAATTTGTATCTTATAGAAATATTGCCTTAGTCTTATTCTGCATTTAAATTCCAGTTTAGCTACTTAAACCTTATGTCATGTTTGGATATTTAACTTCTCAAAATCTCAGGGGTTTAAAAAAGTTTATAACAAAAATGATAGCTGTAGCTTCACAAGATTATAGACATAAAAATAGGTAATATGTAAAAGTATCTCACGCAATTCCTGATACCAAGTCAGTACTGAAAATATAGTTAGTAAATAAAAAAGTATAAGTAAGAGATGTTGGTTATTCTGATATGTGTGTTTTTCACCAGCATATTTTAAACATCTATGAATGTGCATGTTTCCTCCCTTACGAAGTGTTTTGCATTCACACACTGGCACCAGACAAGTGTGTGAAGCTTTGGAACTGAAAGCTATGATAATCACTGAAAAGATTTCAGAGAGAACCAAGTTGACTGAAGGCCTGATGTATCTTATTTTGGGGATACACATGGCATGGGGTTGCTGCTGATTTATTGCCCAAAGTGAGCTTACCTTGTTCTGAGTGGTTGCTGGAGTAACAGGGCCTGGTAATGCAGACTGCAAAGGAAAGGGAAGGAAATGGTAGCAGGCAAGACACAGCATTGTACACCAGCACAGACCTGCCGTGCTCTTCTTTTACTTGTATTGGCTTTTAAACATTCCACTCCCTTGTTTTCTATCATAGTTGTGGCTCAGATTTCATTGATAGGATGGTTTATGTAATGCGCTGAAACCAAAAGTGAAGTCCATAGAAGGGAGAAGCATGTCAACTTTAAAGCGTAATAGATACCTACCTTTGAGGTAGGATGGCTCTTTTTACCACTTCAGGAAGAGGTCAGAAAAAAGAACTTCCAGAATTCTTCCACGGAGAATATGCCCTGCACTTCTTTTCCTGTACTGCCCACAGAAAGTGCCCATGTTGAGGAGGTGAAGACCCAGCTCTTCCATTTTCAGGGCAGTACCTGGTCCTCACCCTGCTTCTGCCATATTGGAGTTGAGTGATTTAGACTGCTTAGAAACGCAAGCATTCCACACTGCTTGTATCATTCCTATGTTCTGGTTTCAGAATGTTCTTCACTTCAGTGAAGCAGATCAGCACATGGTTGTCATTTTTTTCCCTCCATACTTCCATGAAGACACTTGGGTAATAAAAATGATGAATGGTTTTTGTGTAGATCATCACCCTTATTAACATGGGCAAAAACAATGGATGTTTTATTCACAGGTTAAAGTAGTAGCTGGTTTTGAGAGACCCAGCTTCCTGTTGTATTTCATTTTTCTCTAGTCCATAGTTGGAAACTGAGTGAGTAGTGATTTGCTTAATAGTCTATCAGTGGGAACAGAGTAACTTTCAAAGTGGAGAGGCTGTCAAGTTTTCTTTCTTCCTGTAATTTTCCAAATATACTGTATAGGAAACTAAATTTTATATTTGCTGAAGTTTAATAATATAGCATACTGACTAGAAGCACAAACACTAGGCTGGTTGGGTTTGTATCTTACCAGCTATTGATCTTGGTAACACTCACCCTTACTGTGCTTCAGTTTCTTCACCTATGATAAGGCAGGTGTGAGAAAGACAGGAATTATTACTTATAAAGTACATAAGATAGAACCTACTATTTACATGTTAGCTATTTTTGAGCTGTTTTGCTGATAATCATATTGTTAGCATTATTATTTTCATGATGCAGAGATGCAGATTAAATCAGTTACATAACTACATGATAAATAAAAGCAGGCTGTGATATGCAGTTGTATTTCTACATACTGTACTTGCGTGTGTTATGTATGTTGCTCTCTGTGCTTTTCAACAATCTTTACTCACCGTGTCTTGGCCCCACCTAGTTTGACTTGCATCTTAGTTTCCAATGTGGATTTCAAGTCACCCATATAGCTTTTGAAATCCTGCTTTCTCAGCCCCTTAATTAACCAAAGTTTGAAGGTGTGAGGAATGAAAGAGGTATCCGGAGCCAGCCCTGAGTGTACCTGGGAGGTTTCCTTGGTCAGTGTTTGCTAACAAATCAGATTGGTTTCTGGACAGTTGGTGCTGCAGGCGTTAGCATGTGGAGTGGCTCTCAATCAGATTTTGGAATGACTGTCATGCCTTCCACAAGAGCTGTTCTTTATTGTTTGTTTGTTGTTGTTGTTTTTTGGCTTACAAACATCATTACCTTGGCTATCTTTAGTGTCTGGTTTTTCAAAATAGTAGCTTTTACCCTTTTTCCCTTTCTTTTTCTTTGCATTTCTTTTTTCTTTGATTTTTTTTCTTATTTTTTGGAAGGGACATGAACTTGAATCTATTCAGCTTATCTCTAGTTTATATTTGTCAAATATTTTGGAACAAATGTATTAATACTGACTTGTTCATAAAAGAAATCGTTTCTTGAAGTTGTAAGGCTGTATTATTTAAAAAAATGGAATTATACTTTTGATAAAATATTGACACACCAGTCACATGGGAGCTTATGTAGCTGTAAGAGAAGGCAAATATGAATCAATGCACGTAATTTTGCAATAAAAAAATCATTGCTGGAGACCATATTTCAACAATCATGGAAAGGTTTGTGTAAAAATTGGATTATCTAGGATAGTTAATGTCAAGTATTATAAATTATCTATCCAGTATTCAGTTGAAATTTATAAATTTTGTGTTATAACTTAACTTCCATGTATATATGTGTATATATATATAGTCATATTGACTGCCATATTTAAGCTCCATTTCATCATATGGTTATTTCAGCAATATCAGAAAATAGGGATAGGAGGAAAAAGGTAAAATCACTGTTTGGGGGCAATGAGCATCTTAACGTTACTGAAAATTGTATCCCCTCAATTCACCACTTGCTGTGGACCCCCTCCTGCTCCCTCACTCTCCCCAACCTTCCTCTGGCATGTAGCTTGTGACCAATTGCCCTGAACTCTTTTAGCTCTTCTGTTTCCAAAACTGTCCATTTTCTGATTCCTTAGAAAGCTGTATTGACAATGTTTTCCTGCTACTATTGAAATCTGTTATTGTGATGATGAATTGTAGTAATAGGTTTTCTGTTATTAAGATTGTTGAGCCATCCTTGTGTTTCTGGGATAAGCCCTATTCCATATGAAATATAGTGTATGTGTGTATGTGTATGTGTATATGTGTGTGTGTGTGTGTGTGTGTGTGTCTGTATGTGTGTGATTTTTTTTTGATATATTGCTATATTGTACTTGGAAGTTTATTATGCATTTTATTTGGGTTTTTGAAGCTGTAATAACATGGGAGTGTAATAAAAATATATAATGTTTTTAAAAATAGGACAGGATGTACATATAGGCAGAGGGAAAGGGACTAGGTAACATTGGAGATTTGAGAGGAAAGCCTAGGTAATTTAGAGAAGCGATTAAAGAGGAAAGAAGAGATGAGAGCAACTGGTCTTTGAAAAGAGGATCGAGTGCCTTTTCTCTGATCTGTTGGGAAAGTTGGGAGGATAGTTATTGGCTCGGGCTTCTTTTTAGCTCAAGAGGTGAGTTGGTGCAGAGACTTTCTCACAAGGTTCTCATGGTATCAGTGAGATAGAAGCCAACGTAATATGCAAAGTTAAGATGGCCAACCTTCTGCAGGAAAGTCAAAAAGAAGAGAATATGCAGATTACTCAACTTTGATCTGTGTTAACCATAAAAATACACAGTTCTATTGGGAAAGTTCATTAGAATTTCAAATAAGGAAACTCGAACAATATTGACAGAACCCTATGCTGTTAACTCATTTTTTCCTCTGTGCATGACTTCTTTTATTACTTCAGGGTATTTTAGGAAGTAGCATAACTGTCTTCCTGTTGTTCGGTATAGGGACCAAAACCTCACTATGTCTCTTTAGCCTGGTTCCCATTGGCCACTTTCTTTCCAGTCTTCTAACTAAAAAGAAAGATGAATGCATGGGAAATGAGTAACCTGATTTTCTTCTGTCTTTCACAGTCTTCTTTCCTCTTAGAGGCTCATCTCTTCACTCCCCTAGCAGGAAGGTCAGCCCTTGGCCCTCTGTTCTTCCCTCACGTGGTTTGAAGATTGGATGTGAGCCCAGCTCTGGGGGCTGTGAGTTGTGGTGAACAGAGCCCCTGATGTTCACTCTGGAGCCTGGTCCTGGCAGTGCTCCCTGGTCATGTGTTTCCCATCTGAATGATGAACCTCCTGAACTAGAACATCTTTATGGACATTTCTAGGTCTTAGCAATGTTTAACAATGGCTGTGGGCCAACCTACCATTGGAAATTTTTCATGTGCAACATTCCCATTGTTGTACCTGAAGTTGTTATCTTTCTCTAAAGCCACCTCAAACTCCTGATACCTGTCTTTCAGTCATCACTGTTTTCTTTTTCATTTAATTTGGAAACTGTTTTGTTCTCTTTAACTTGTTTCCCTTGACTTCATCTCTAATCAGTGATCCCACATCTCCTTTATTCATTTTCAAAGCCAATACCTAAATTGTAAGCCCATACCTAATTGTACGGTTTTTAGGTTTTTAAAAAATATACTACTTTTCCTTCCATTCTCTACTATTTGCAGACCATCCTTTCTGTCAAGGGCTCATTAATATTCCAAAGGCATCTGCTAGAGTGGGTCAAGTGTTTTCCTGAAAACTTTTCAAAGTGTTGCTGTCATATATGAAATGAAGTCCAAACCTTTTAAAGTGAAAGTGAATTTTTCTACAGTTTGTATTTAAATAAACCTTTCAGTTTCCTGTCCTAGTAGTTTCGTAAGTTGCTATTGCTTTTTCTTTTCTCTTTTCTCTTTTTCCTATTTCCTTTCCTTTTTTATTATTTCTCTCTTGAATTCACTTACTTGTTCTTACTTCATTTCACACATTTATTATTTCCTATCACATTCAAGGTGCTGTTGTGTATGCTGCATGCACTGCAGGGAGCAATGCAGATGCAAGAGCCATTGGGTTCTCTCTTGCCCAGGAATGGAGACACTGATGGAATGAAAATGAGTTATACCAGTTATGGCCACAGGGAGCACCATGGACTCCCATGTTTCTGTCTTGCTCTGCCCCTCTAGGACATCTTTCCTGTCACTCTCTGGTCAAATCTTTCCTTTTGTTTTACCCCAGCTCTCAATCATCTCTTCTTTTCATATAAGAATAATTTCTGTAACCCCACAAGCCCCTATAAACACTTGCATTGATAGACATGCTGTTTAAGGATACTAGTGCTGTTTCTTTAACTGAATTATAAAGTCCTGGAAGGATTGTTTATTAATAACTTTTCATAGTTCCATTGCCTTGTACATACCTTGCTCTTTGTATTTTGTTTTAATTGATTTGCCTATAAAATGTAGAAATTTATATAAAACTCCTTAAAAACTCAAGATATCATACACATTACAAATCCCTCTCTATATGACTCCCCCCTGGTTTCCTTTAAGAAGATAAACTTTACATGATATCACTTCCCCCCAATAACTATTAGTAGAGAAAAGACATGTTTATTATACAGGACTGTTCCTGAAAAAATAGTCCCTCTCATTCACATCAACAAAACTATGTCTACAGGATATGATATGGAATGGGGGGCATATTTCCATATGCCCCCGTTAAAAACATAACACTGACATGTTTACCATCAGTGTTTGTTGGAGGAGATTCTTTCCTGTGTTACACACTTTTTCCTCAAACCAACATCTTCATGGATTTGACAGTTGTTATGTGCCTGGTTAGTCAGGGTGGTGTTATTCAAAATACTAAATCCCAGAAAAAAAGACAATCAGATGACATGGTTAATTGTCAATGATAATGATAAGGTATCCCATGATTGGTGGGCAACTCATTGAATATTTTTTAGTGTTAAAAATGAGCTAATGAAAGCTGCAAAAATGGCTCATTAAAGCAGCATCCTATCTCTCTTCAAATACTGTCATTTTATAATTATCGGACTCTGGGCTGGAGGCTGTCTAATAGGAGTTAACCGTGCTTGTGAAAATCTGTCTCTATAGTGTGGCTATTTCCTGATTTCCCTCAGAAAAAAAAATGCAAATGAAGCCTAGAAGTAACTGTGGATTTCTCATCTAGAAAGGTCTGAATGTGTTTAACAAGTCTAATCATGGGACCAAAATAGAAACCCAAAGGACAGAGAAATGGAACATCTAATGTGAAAGAAGGCAAATGGTGCTTGTGTGCTTGGTCCTTGCTCCTAAGGAGGCTTTTGTAATATTTAAAAATCTGCAGCTCTGTTGAGTCAAGTTGCACAGGAAATGGTCTTGTGTGCTTTCAGTATTCCTCTGATGAATCATGTGAATGCTGTGTTAGTTTCTGCCCAGCCCAAAGCCAAAAGGAAAATGCGCATCTGGCTTGTAAATCACAACCAAGCATTGATGCCTCGCTTGCTCTTTACTGGGTGATTGCCCTCTGTGCTTTACAAGTTCCTACTACGGCTTATGGGGCATCCTGAGGGAAGCCTCCAGTGGCCTCTGAAGGGTGACATAGAGGGACCGCCGAATCTTCTCTGAAAGGTAACGTCTGCTACCTGCTGTGCACTCTCTGTGGTCCCCAGAGGAAAAATAATTCATTTTTATCTTTTTATTTATTTATTTTTTTCTATTTAGAAATTGGCCCCTGGTTACGGGAGTTCAGAGCGAAGAATGCTGTGGATTTCTCGCAGTTAACCTTTGACCCAGGACAGAAAGAACTTGTTGTAGGAGCAAGGTGAGAGATACTGTATTTTGCCACCGCAGATATTTTTGGACTTCATTTTACATCTGTGCAGTTACGTGTGACCTTCCCTGACAAAACTGAAGAGTGCTGAACAATATTATTCCTTATAAGAATGAAATACAGTATGAGTGTCGTAAAATATACTACTGCTAATAAGATGTTGATGGCTGCCCTCTAGAGCAAGCATTGACTGGGCCCTTACCCTGTGCCAGTAACTGTTCTAACACGAATGAACTCATTTGTTCCTCCATTCAAACCTAAGAGGTAGGTACTATCAACATTGCTGTTCTAGAGATGAGGAAACTGAGGAAGAAAGTAGATAAATAAGTTGTCCAGGGGTATATGCCTAAGAAAAGATGGACCTGAGTTCCAAACCCAGGCAGTTTGACTCCCGAAAACATGTTCCTGACTTCCCACTATATTCTTCAATAGGATTCTAGAGATCCAGAGATCTTGATGTGTACTCCAAGGCCCACCACCACCTTTCTTTGTCACTTTGATTAGGCCACATACCAGTAAATTGAGATTCAATGAAGTTATTTTTATCTTTGTCTCTTAAGGGTGTGCGTGTTCCTGTATCTACTCAACATCTGTATCCCAGTTTGACGATGGGGCTGCCGGCACACAAAACAAATTTGAGTTCTTTCCCCTGTTTTCACTATCACTTCCTTAGAAAACCTGCATAATCCTTGCATTCAAATTACGTATTTGGGGATTATATAGCCATCTTTTACGAAAATTGATATTATTAAAGTTGAATAAAGGGTCCATTTGTAGAATTGGGTTCTTCTGGCATCTAAGGATGACACATTGGGCAGTGGAGAGTTCATTATATTTTTCATCCAAATGTACCAGAGTATAAAGCATACCTGTCATAGCTACAGAGGTTTTGCAGTCTCTCTATAAACCCGAGTGCAGCTAAATCTAGCTTATACTCTGGGCACTCTAGATAAACATTGAACAGTTCCTAGGATCATTGCTTTTGCTCTCAGATCTTGAGGTGTCCTTGTACATCCACTCAACACTTGAAGTGATGAATGGTTGTAATTTTACATGAGCAGGAAGAAGTTGGCGTAGTTTATTGCACCTAGCAAGTTACCTTCGCCTCTTCTGACGTTTGTGAGGTGCGGTGAATATGGATTGGACAAGGCTACTTGGTGTTCTCTTCCTTACTTTAGTCCAGTAGCAATACTGGGGGATTTCTGATGCTCACTTCCATCAAATTTCATCACTTGGAGTTTGGCCTGTGTTTTGCAGTGGTGGTAAATCAGTCTCCTGGCCTTCAGAGGTTATCCTCCTTCTGCATACCACAGCCAACATCATCTTTTAAAAATGCCCACCTTCAGTAGCTCCCATTGGATCTGTGCTGTCTCCCTGGTGAGGTACGCCAGCCCTTCTGCCTTGCATTCCCACCTCCCTTCCAGACTTGCCTGTTTTCATTCTCACATGGTCCAGACATGTGGAATTACTTATTCTGCCTACAGTTATGGAATATGCTTTCTTACTTCTGGGCTTTTTCCCTTCTGACCTCTTTCTCATTTCCTGGAATACTGGCTACCACCCACCCCCACCCCAAATTATCTGCTTGGTAAACTTCCACTGTAGTAAGGACCTGGCTGAAGGGTTCACCATCAGTCCTGAGCTGCCACATTCTCTGTCCTGTATGACCCTAGTAACATACCTGACATCTACTTTTTTTTTTCCTTTTAACTGCACTTATTGTAGGATATTGCATTATTTCTTGACAAGTCACCCTTATCAGATGGCGACTTACCAGAAGGCAAGGGAAGTGCCTGTCTTTTCTTTATTTCTCCAGAATATAGCCCAGACTTTTCCTGCTCTTAGAAGCTCAAAGATACCTGTTGATTCAACACATTTATTTCCAGAGTTGAATTTGTAAGTGTTCCCCTCTGCATCTGGGTGAACACTTAGGGAAAAGGGGATTGGGATTATAACAGCTTATCCCAGATACCTACATTTGGCAAGAGTGTGAGCCAGTGGCAGGCTGTATACACCAAAGCTCACCCTGAGGGAAAATGAGCTTTCACTCTGAGCCAAGGGAACAGACCCTTTACCAGGGGAGCGGGTACATGTGTGACCCCAACTAGAGTTTTGAGTCTTGCATCCCTCATTCATCTCTAAGGAACTTTGGAAAAGGTTTTTCTATGACTTTGACTCAGGAGATTCTCTGTTGTCTCTGGAGGTCCTGGGTGCTGTGTGAACAGACCAGCACATCATTCTGCAAGTGGTTGGCTTTTGGTCAGTGACTCAAGATTTTCCTAAGGGATGTGAGAAGCCACAGAGCACATTAGGGTATTGTGAAGAGATGTCTTATGCTCCTGTTCTGGCTGTAGATAGCAGCTGGGAATTATTTTCAAGGGGTACCTGTCCCAGGAGGTCTCCATACCAGAGTCCCTGGAGTTCTCGATTCCAGTGTCAGTGGAGTGTCTCTCTCTCAGTATCCCTAGAGGTCTCTGTCCAGTATCTCTGATGGTTTCCATCTCAGCATCCCTGGAAGTCTCTATCTCAGTGTCTTCCAGTTTCCCTGGAGCCTCCACCCCAATGTCCCTGGCGTGTCCATCCCAGTGTCCCTAGAGTCTCCATCCCAATATGTCTTGTGGCTTCCATCCCAGGGCCCCTGGAATCTGCATCCCAATATCCCTGGAGTCCTCATCCCAGCATTCCTGGAGGTCTCCATCCATTGCATATCAACATGGTCTGCTGGGAAGGACTGGATGGGTCACTGAGTCAACCTAGCGTGCTGTATGGCATGGTGGGCATGAATACATAGGATTGCCAGACTTAGCAAATAAAAATCCACGATGCCCAGTTAAATTTGAATTCCAAATAACAACCTTTTATATTTTTATCATAAGTATGTTCCAAACGTTGGGTGACCCCAGGAGCATGGGCTGTAGTTTTCTATTCTAGAGAAGTGTGTAATACATTATAGACATTTGATAAATAAATAACAGAAAAAAAGAGGCTGGCCCTTACCTAAGTGACTCTAAGCCAGTTTTAAAGCCTAATTTTCTCATCTGTAAAGATGATGTAACAATTTCTACCCCTTTCAGCTGTTGGGGACATGAGCTAAAATAACCCACAAAAAGTTATTGTCCCCTTAACAGGCAAGGTGGTGAGCACACAGCCCTAGGGAAACTCTGAGAGCCCTCATGGGTTTCACATACGTGTGCATATGCCTTTCAGGCAGACACTACCTGAGGAAGAGAATAGGAATTTCACCTGGGAAATTTCATGGGATTAGGCTCAGAAAGTTTGAGAGGGAGTATGAGTCAGATATAAAACTTTAAAAATAACCCAGCCCTCAGATTCCTGTTTGGCAAAACTCGACTTAGCAAGAGTAAGTTTAGATAACAGGTGTATGTTTCAGAAATCAGTAATGGTTTAAAAATATGAGTTGTGAAAAAATATAATGATACTCAATTTTTTTTCTCATAGCACTAGGCATTGTGGAGCCATTTATTGGATGGTTTCACTTTATACTAGTGATACTTTATGTTCCTGAAATTGCATTCAATTAAAGATTCTTTGTACTCTTTGATAAAGGAAGTTCATTGTGCTGCAAAAGAGAAGCCTTTCTTTAGGCAATTTGTGGTTATGGAGCATCAGAAGGTACTTGGATCTGAATTCAGGGAATTTCTGGAAGAAGTCTTACATTTTCATTTCCAAGATGCACATGAACTTTCATATTATCTTAAATGCATCGACAGTCATATCTTGTTTTACCCCTGTCTTTTAAAAGTTAATAATATTTGTGTTTTCAATGATGAAAATTAGGCATCTTCATTTAGAAAATGTAGAATACACTGTAAAGAATAAAGAAAAAAACAATTTCAGAGATAATCACAGTGAAGCTTTTCAGTTATTTCCTTGCATTATTTGATTTCTATGTGTTCCTACTCTTGGGATAATATTTGTTGAGTGATTGCATACTTCTTTGTCACAAATCCTACTAAGATCAGTTTCTCGGTATAAAAAAATTCAAAATGAAAGAATATATTATGACTGTTTTTTGTATAGAAGATTATAAAAGGAATGGCAGTGATAACACTCCACACACTTGATGCAAGTGTAAGTTTCACTGCAGATTGAATTGTTGCAACAGATGCAAGGGAGGGTGATTACATTTTTATTTCCCAAATGAATTAGTTTGTCTTTAGTGTTTCAGGTTCATTCTAAGGGTGGCAAGTGATTCCATCCTGAATCACTCTGATATGTATTCTGTGCTGAATCCAAGTATTATTCCAAATGGCAAGTAACTCGGTTGACACATAAGGCAGTGTTTGACTGCTGTTGGGCATTTACAAATTGGCCATATTTTTATAATGCATAAAGCCCTACAGTGCTAATGAAAAAGAGTTTATTATCAAAGCATCTGTAGCATGAATCGTTCCCACTGAACTGTGGAGGAAGATGTGGAGTCACTCTTTCTGGCTATGTAGGTACTTTTATTCAAAAATGTGATTTTTCTAAATGAAAACTTTTTTTTTAACATCTATCTCAGTTTCTAAAATGTGAATTTTCTTCAGCCTTTTAAATGTGTTTCTTGGTCTTTAAGTTATTTTCGTCCAATTACTCAATTCTGATTCTCTTACTTTTCTCCAAAAAGCTTGAGTGTAATATAAATATAAATCAAAGGGTACAGTCTTACAAACTATGGTATTTTAGTAAGGAAGTTCGTCTGTAAGCTCTCAAACAAATACCTGTGAGTCCACATGGCCTAAACATCTGCCATGGGTAAGGTGGTGGGATTGAGGCCACACACCCAATACTTGGATC
>NW_012101898.1:1547704-1563891 GCF_000951045.1 Mandrillus leucophaeus | reverse complement strand
CACAGTTGTCTGAATACCTTGCACTAAACCCCTTGACTTACCATTACAGTAATTCTAGATATCAGCAGATATGTCTGTATAAGTGTATGTACAACAAATAGTACGGATTTCTGATCATTTCAGTGTATTATTTTGAACCATTTGTTTGGCTAATGGTTTGGATTTACAGAACTAAAGATAAAATAGGAAAGATTAACTTGCTGTTTTTATGCTTGGGCTGAATTTGCTTTAAGTATTCAGAGCCCTTAAATGATAAACTTAGGTGCACTGAAATTTTAACAAGTTTGTTTGAACATTTAGAGATTCAGGAATCAAGTATCACCAGACTTCCAGCAGCTCTCCACTTGTGGGTGGGGGTGGCAAGGGAGGAAACTTTTGTAATGTTCTTCCCAGAAGCAAGACAAAGAGAACGCCTCTTGTTGATGGAAAGTCCCTAGTTAGAGGTTAGTTGGTGGTTTCTCATTGGTTAAATCTCAAGTTAGACTTTAGTTAGGGTTTCGTGTCTGACTGGTTAAGCTTAAGTTTCCTTTTACTATTTACATTGAGTTGAACTTTGGTTTGTTTACATAGGAACTCAAGAAGTGAAGACTTCTCAGTCTAATGGCCTCCCGATTATTTTAGCATAGCATATATTCTTATAAGATCACATAAAATAAATGGTAGGTTTCTATTTAATGAGTTTCTTTTTTAAAAAATGACTTTATCTCTGGTTCTAAACAAGGGGGATTACTTTTAAATTCACATAAAATTTGTTTTAAACAACTGGCCAATATCATTATTTTTCGGTGATTATAATTCTTGTTTTTACTTGAAAATTTTACCTGGGAATTACTCTGTTGGAGGCAATATATAATTAACAGGGAAACTGAAGATGTTTATCAGATCAGTGATTCTGCTTCCAGTAGCCACACTTATTCGTCTTTTCCAAAGGATATATTTTAGTCAAGTTTACACAGTTAAAGGAAATACATGCTGAGTGGTATGAAATCAGAGATTAGCAGTGAATGCAAAAAGGAGTAGAGTCCCATTGTGAAAAGAGATCCGAGGTAATGCTGATTTTCACGTTGTGTTTACATTAATTATGACTTAGGACAAGCAGCTGGTGATGGAAAAGGAACGGTGCTTTTCATCGCAGTCTTTTTTATCCTCTTCCAATCAAATTATGAACCTCCACTTTAGGGTTTAAATGTTTCCGCTTCTCTGTCCCTTACCTTCTCAGGGCTGGCCCCTATGCACAGGTATGTCCTTAAAGATTCTCTGGGCTTCTCTCCTTCTTCTACCTGTTCTCCCCTTTCTTCTAATTGGCTTATTTGATTAGTTATCCAATATATGTTAAAAGGTCTCCTTGTTGTCTGCTGGCTTTGTTACCTTTTGTCCAATATTTGCCAAACATTAGTGTTCTTAAGTATTAGTTAGGGCATTTGTTCAAAATTAAGAGCCTTCCCAGCTCTGCTGATTTAGGTGGCTCAGGGTGTGTGCTTTTAACAAACTGGTGGCCGACTGACATGCCTGGGAAAGATTTCTAACCATTTTGTTCCTTCTGCTATTGTGAAAAAAACAAAAACAAAAACTAAAACAAAATAAACGAATCTGTATTTTTTTCCCTGCTTGAGTTGGGAGAATATCGGCCTGGTACAACAGTTACCTATTTAGTTATAAATAACTAAGAACATACAGTTGGTCTTCCCTGGGTTCTGCATCTGCAGATTTAACCAACTACAAGCCTAAAATATTTGGAAAAATGAAAAACAAACAATACAACAATGAAAATCATACCAATAAAAACAATATGGTATAACAACTATTTACATGTATTACGTGCTAGATATTATAAGTAATCTAGAGATGATTTAAAGTATATGGGAAGATGTGCGTAGGTTATAGGTAAATACCAATCCATTTTATATCAGGGACTTGAGCATCCATGGATTTTGGCACTCGAGGTTGTCTTGGAGCCAATGCTCTGGGGATACCAAGAGACAGCTGGAAATAAATAAATGTACAAAGGCTTCCTATTTCCCAGATCCCATGAACAAACCAACAAAGGGCTTTGATAATAATTGAATAACTTATTTGCATGTGCATGTGCTACAGACTAAGTAGTGAGAGCTTTTCTCCTACCCAGGTCCACACAGAGTTCATCCAAATGTATTAGTTCATGTAGTTATTCTTTCAAGATTCTGTGTTCATCAAATATTTATTGAACCTACTTTATGCCAGGAAGCATCTTAGGCATTAGAGAAACAAAGATGAAGCATCTTCTCTACCTGATGAGGACTTTCTAGTCCAGCACAAGGGTTGAAAAGCTGGGGCCCCAGAGTTGCCTCCTGTTTTCATAAATATGCTTTTATTGGCACATAGCCACACCCACTCATTCACACATCTTCCGTGGCTGCTTTTGACCTAAAACTGCAGAGATGAGTAGTTGGGACATAGACCACAAAAGCAAAATATCTGCTCTCTGGCCCCATAACAAAAAGTATGCTGATCCTGGCCTAGTGGGTGAGATAGGGGCACAAGCAATTCAATTTTCCAAGGGAAGTCTGAGTAAAGGGTCCTGAAAACAGCAAGAGTAAAGGGATATGATGGTACATGGATCTGAAGAGGCTGCATTGAGAAGGTGCTCCTCCAACTGGGCCTGAGTGATACGTGAGGAATCTGGCAGGGAAGACAGAGAATCACATGGGAAAAGTCAGAGATTCTGATGAGGCTGAAAAGTGCTTGGCTCTGTGGCACCTGTTGGTGACAGAGAGGGGGAAGTAATTATAGGTGAAGCCCTGAGCATTAGTTGGGGTCAGATTATAAAGAAGTTTAGACTTGGTCCTCTAGGCTCACTGCAACCTCTGCCTCCTGGGTTCAAGCAATTCTCCTGCCTCAGCCTCCTGAGTAGCTGAGATTGCAGGTACCTACCACCATGTCCAGCTAATTGTATTTTTAGTGTTGACAGGGTTTTACTGTGTTGGCCAGGCTGGTCTCGAACTCCTGACCTCAAGTGATCCACCCACCTTGGCCTCTCGAAGTGCTGGGATTACAGGTGTGAGTCACTGTGCCCGGCCAGAATCTTTGATTTAATCAAGCTCCCATTGCTCTGCTGGCTTGGTAAATTTGAGAACCTCTGCTAAAGTCATTGAGAAGCCCAGGAGATTTCTACGTTTATGTATTCAAATAATCATGTTTGCATTAGGAAGATATGTCCACCATATTGTGTGCAGGACATGCTAGAACTTGCAGAATTTGGAGCGAGGCATGGCAGTTGCGGGTTGTGGATCAGGTGAGCGTACAGGGTGCTTAAACTTAGGCAGTGATGATGGAATTGGAGATGAGAAGCCAGATTTGAGACATGTTTCAGTGCTGGGTTTGACAGCAATTGATGGCCAACAGAATGGGTTGGCTGGTGGCAAGGATCAAACCATTCAGTGAGTTTTGGGAGTGTGACTGGGATACAGCATATGGGAGAATGAGCTGTAATTCTTTGATTATTAGAAGATACATGAGAAAAAAAATCTCAGATTTGTATGAATACTGAAGATAACCTAGAAAATTAATTGTATGTGGAAATAATTTAAAGCATAAATAGTCCTAGGAAATCACAGGTTAAAGGAACCATAGAAATACTCAGTTGGCATTTTTTTCAAATGAAAAATTATCTCTGTTAACTGAAAAATGGAAAAGAACAAATCATATACCCAGTGGACCCACAAAGACAAAAGTCGAGAGTTAAATTTAGAGCAATAAGTCGTCATCTGTAATCCTCACAGCACTTAGAGATTTGCAAGTAATAATTAAAGCATAATAAAATGTAAACTATTAGTGTAATTATTAACAATATTGATTAATAACTTTTACCCTAAATATATTTGTGGGAAAATATTTTTCTGATTTTATATCTCTGAGATTTGCTGGCAGCATTGTTCTAGTTATTGCATGCCATTAAAATGTATCTTTGTTATTTCATTCTACTTGCTAAATAATAAGAGGCTATCCTTCTATTTTTGCACCTTTTAATCTTGGTATTTAAATATATAACAATGCTATTAAAATGGTTTGATCTCAGTTTTAATGTGTTCTTTGAAATTTATTTCTAATAACCAAGACTTTTAAGGAGTTTGAAATGGTCTTTCTGGGATAGGGAATGAAAGAAGTTAATATGATTCTGGGAGAATGGGTACTGGACACACACAACAGCATTAACAGCAACAAAAATTAAATTACAGTTATCTTGAACTTTGTATAGCCTGAAGAATACATATTTACTGTTTTTGAGGAGGGTAGAGAAAATTCTGATTGAGGAGATAGCTAATCACATGACCATATTATAAATTTGTCACCATACTTTAAAATATTTTAGAAAAAAATTCACAAAAGAATTAAAAACTGTAATTTAAATGTGATCTCACTATTTAAATATAATGTTATACTGTTTGGAAAGGCTTTGTAATTTTGACATTTAATTATCTTCTGAGAAACCCATGAAAAAACTACATGAAGCAGACATTTTTTTAGGATGGTTATGACCACAAAATTAAAAGGCTCCTAGAATTTGCTTATAGTCGACCAGCATAATGGAAAGTCTTGGAAATCACAATTATAGATAGGTTGGTGAATTGGTGAATTATATGAGTTGGTTACATGATTAAATTAAATCATTATATTCTTTAAAGTTACTGATATGATCACGATGTTAAATATTTACATTTAGATAATCAAACTAATTTTACAACAACATTTTATGTTTTAAAGGATATAGTTACTATTTTTCCTTAGTTTATTGATTGATTGATTGATTGATTGATTGAGACAGAGTCTCGCTCTGTAGCCCAGGCTGGAGTACAGTGGCAGGATCTCTGCTCAGTGCAACCTCTGCCTGGCATGTTCAGGGATTCTAGTGCCTCAGCCTCTCGAGTAGATGGGATTACAGTTGTGCACCACTATGCCTGGCTAATTTTTCTGTATATTTAGTAGGGGTGGGTTCTCGCCATGTTGGCCAGGCTAGTCTCAAACTACTGACCTCAGGTGATGTACCTGCTTCGTCCTCCCTCATGCCTGTAATCCCAGCACTTTGGAAGGCTCAGGCAGGTGGATCACCTGAGGTCAGGAGTTCGAGACTAGCCTGGCCAACACAGTGAAAACCCATCTCTACTAAAAATACAAAAAAAAAAAAAAAAATTAGCTGGGCATGGTGGCACGGACCTGTAATCTCCGCTACTCTGGAGACTGAGACACAAGAATTGCTGAATGCCTGCAACGGAGGTTGCAGTGAGCTGAGATCCTGCCACTGCCCTCCAGCCTGGGCAACAGAGTGAGACTCCATCTCAAACATAATTTGTTATCTTCAAAAGTCTACCAGTGCAATTGAAAATGTGGGTATCATGTAGGATGTCACTGTACTTGAAAAGTTCTATGCCAGTTAGATGTTGACAGCAGTGAGGATGGAAGGAAACTGGCAGTGAGGAAAGTATTGTGGACTGGAAGCTGGTGCAGGGACAGGAGAGACTAGTCAGCTCTCAGACTCCCCCAGCTGGCTCATGGGCAGTGTATGTTTTGTCTCCAGATTGTCTCATGATTGGCCTTGGTCTAAACTTTTATTAGACAACAACAAATGTTTCTGTCAACACTGTTAAAACGTCTTTATACATTTACTTGGCTTCTGCCTTCATTTGCTCTAGTACAAAATACAAATCTACCTTCCTTAATTCTTCTTTTCTCAGTTATAAGCAAGCCTCTAACTCACATGTTCAATAGGAACTTGTAATTTTTTTCTTTGATTTTATAGTCATATTCATCAGAGACCAGTTGAGTTATTCTAAGAGAATGTCATTTTAAAACACCTGTGTCTTTCATAATTTATGGAGGTCAAAGTTAAGTTTTATAGTGTCTCTAGATGAAATGAGTCGTTTAGTTAATATGCTCATGATGGCTCAACCTTTTCTTTAATGCTGGCTGCATTTTATTACTTTACATGAAGATACAAATGAACTTCATCTATTAAGGTCCCCACTGCTCCCTCTGAGAATATATTGTTGTGCTTAGTGATTTGTTTCTAATAGGCCACTAGGGGAAGTGATGGGACCCAGGAATGAGTTATTCAATCCTAGAGTCAGTAAGAAAGAAACTTTGGTGAAGACGTAGAAAACCCATTCAGGTGTCTAGTGGGGAAACGAAGAATGGGCTTTAATATTGTGATTTTTGCATCTGCCAAATTTAATAGCTTTGTGATTTGAATTATTCAGCCCATTGGATCTATGTACTCCTCATATATTATTACTCCTAAAAGGAATCTGGTTTATTGCACGTGAATGTGCAATGTCAAATTTTATTCCATGGCATTTGAAAAAAAAAAAAGTAGATCCATACCAAGGGAAGAAAAACTCATATTTTTATTTACTATAGCCACAAAACTGAACTGTTACACTTTGGCAAACTCTTACTTTTCACTTTGGTGATGACAGGAGAAAAATAGAAGTATAGAATCATTCCCCCAAGCTATACAACTAATACATTCAAAGAATCTAATCTCTTAACCTCTTGCACCACTGCCTTTTTCCCTGAAGAATGGCAATAGTCCTTATTACTACCTATTTACATCTGGGGTGTTATGAAGATTAATGAGATCACTTAAATGCTTTGGGTTGCTCAGAGCATTGCCCTATTAGGGAGACTGACCCTACGTGCAACATTTGGTTAGCATTTACAGTTGGCCAGGAGCCAGAAGCATTACTTCTTCATGTTGGAAAGGCTGGTGGCTTTTCTCGTGAACCTCACACATACTGTTTTCCCTCCTCTGTGCTCGCACAATTGCAAGATAAAGTGATTGCCTCTTGTGTAATACCCTGGAGGACAGCCACTTGCAGGCTTCCATAGATCTTACTTTAGTTTGTGAGTAGCCCAACACCAGGGAATATCAATTTTTTATCCCCTTTAGAAGGTTTTCTTTCTTTTTGTAACCTTTAACTTTGTAGGTCATTGACCTAAACTGTGATGAATCAAGCTGTCTTGAGAGATTTCAAGTCCCTCATGTTGCCAGCTGGCTTGGAATTTTTCCTACGGCAAAAATGCATTTGGAGTTGTACGTGGGGCCAAATAGTTCGAGGAAAGAGATTTGAGAATAGCAGAATCCACACTGTGTTTTGTCAGATTCTACTTCTTGGGATGTGATTAGGGAATTCTACAGCTGTTTTACTTATGGTTCATCTTTTAAAATATTGTTTAAAATAGCTGAAAATTGTAATAAGATAAGGTGAATACTAAATTGTTTGTGTAGCGAGGCATTTGACTACTTAGGTTTTACATGGACCATAGTCATTTATTAAACTAATATTTAGGCCAGGCGCGGTAGCTCACGCCTGTGATCCCAGCACTTTGGGAGGCTAAAGCGGGAGGATCACTTGAAGTCAGGAGTTCAAGACCAGCCTGGCCAACATGGTGAAACCCTGTCTCTACTAGAAATACAAAAATTCGGCCTGGTAGCACGTCCGTATAATCCCAGCCACTGGGGAGGCTGAGGCAGGAGAATTGCTTGAACCTGGGAGGCGGAGGTTGCAGTGAGCTGAGATCACACCATTGTACTCTAGCCTGGGCGAAGAAGCGAGACTCCATCTCAGAAAGAAAAAAAAAAAATTAAAAGCACCTACCAACTCTGTGCCTTAAAAATCAAACAAATAAAAAGCAACAAAAATATAACCAATCAACTGGCATGAATATACACATTAAATAGATGTTGATCTGTATAAGACGATAAATAGTTCTGACAGGTGGAGTGTTACAATTTTTAAGAAAGCTTCGTCAGCTGATTTTATTATTAACAAATACATAAGTACTTATTACATAAATTTATACTATTAAAGAATTATTGTATCTATTTTATATGTTGAGGTTTCTTTTAAGATTATTTTGAAATAAGTTACTCAGTTGTGAAAAATAACACATGAAAAACACTTCTCAGGAAATGATTTAAATTTGCCATAATAAAAAGATTTTTGTTAGATGGCCATTTATTCATAGAACTTAGGCATTGTGTGTGTGTGTGTGTGTGTGTGTGTATATATATATTTATTTATTTTTTTGAGACGGAGTCTCGCTCTGTCGCCCAGGCTGGAGTGCAGTGGCACAATCTCAGCTCACTGCAAGCTCCGCCTCCCGGGTTCACGCCATTCTCCTGCCTCAGCCTCCCGAGTAGCTGGCACCACAGGCACCTGCCACCATGTCCGCCTAATTGTTTGTATTTTTAGTAGAGATGGGGTTTCACCGTATTAGCTAGGATGGTCTCGATCTCCTGACCTCGTGATCCGCCCGCCTCGGTCTCCCAAAGTGCTGGGATTACAGGCCTGAGCCACCACGCGCGGCCGGCATTGTGTATATCTAAACATGGTCATAGTCTTTTGGGAATTTGTTGTATTTAAATACATTGAGATAATTGTATAGTTTATCTCTTTCATTTCATAAGTTAAGAAATAGGGCTATTTTTAGAATTAGGTACGGACAGGGAGTTATTCAGGCAAAATAAAAAGGGAGAAAAGAGGTGCTATTTAAACAGCCATATCTGTAGGCTCAAACTGTTCTCCTCATGGGGAGACATACATCACAGCCAGATCACAGTCCCAGAGGTGAAAATTGATGGCCTAGGATCAAATTTGTTATTAGCAGAACTAAGACTTGAATTTTCTTAAAATGGTTTGTAAATGGTCCTGTAAATGACCAGTGAAGATATGAAATACTCATAGCATAAGAGCTGTTGCTGTGTTTGCTTCTGTGGGTGTGCATGTTTGGTGCAGGTGAAATTAGGAAGGGGACATTGAATGACTAATAGGTGAGGCCACGAGGCGTAATGGGACAAGGGACATTAAGACGGGAGGCTTGTTTCTAATCCCAGGACTTTCTCTGAAGCCTGACACTATTGGACAAATCTCACTGCACCTCTTAATTTATAGAAGTTTCCTCATCTATAAATCGAGGGGTATATACTCTTTCGTGACAGCTTAGTTCTCGATTTCTTAGACTCTATATTATTAGATTAAAAATATGAGAATGGGGTAAAATAATCACCAATTTTTATCTTGCAACCCAGAAAATACTAGAAAAAGAAAAGTTCAAATCCTCTGGTGCTTTCCTTCCTGGGGTATCGGATGTGGTGATGGTGATGGTGGTGGTGATGGTATTTCATAGTCAGCGTGCCCCTCCATCCTCTCTGCCCCTTCCTTTCACCTATTGACTACCTCTGCCATATTGATTTGTTATTGCTTGTGAGATAATCGGAAGGGCACGATAGCTCTCAGGTATTTGGAAGGAGAAGAGGTAGATGGTTGAACTCCACTAGCAATGTTTCTGGAGAGGAGGGGTATCTTACAGCCCATTGGAAGTTGAGAAGCAGAAAACTAATGATCAGAAGAGTTATCTTTGCTTATGGAGATGTGGACTGAGAATGTGGCATATTTTTTATTATAAGGCATTATCTTCTTCTGTGGAAAACACCTGAAAACTGGAAGCAGGTGTTGCATACGGCAATCTCTGTGTCCTCCACTCCCGACCCAAGTAGACAGAGAGCTCTTCGCTTGAGCTGCACAGAGCTCTACAGAGCTGCAGACTCTGCTATCATCTTTTCTCAAAGGGCCTGACAGCATTTCCAGCTCTTCTTTGTGTATGAGAGCTTCTTTTCAAGAAAGTTTCCGGAGACAGATACCACAGTGTGAACGTAAATGTGCACACGTATGTGTGTGAGTATGCAAGAACGAAGGAACCATGAGATATCACCAAAGCTCTTAGGTGATTCGTTTGCTAAATGAATGAGTTTCTTTTATTGGAAATATTTACTGAAGAAGTCTTTCTTAAAATTGCCAGTGGGTTGAAAAGGGGTAGGATGACTGGATTCCAGGACCAATGACAAAATAAACATAGAAGCTGGCACCATTAATTGATGCTTACAGTAGGTCAGACTTCATTCTAAGTGTTTTTCTTAGATTTAAACCTCACAACAACGCTAGGGGATGGGTTTGATTATTAGCTCCATTTTACAGATGCAAAGACTAAGGCGTAGAGAGAAATGCTTTCTTCCTGAGATTGTATAGAGGCAGAACTCCAGCTTTTGCATGAATATTCTTAATCGCTAGGTAATACTGCCTCCCATAGCAAAGGGGCAGCCTCTTGAAACCAGAAAGACAGTGAGAAATATGTGGGAGTGGGGAGCTGAGCTGCCCATAGAGGCGATGGGTGTGCAATGCCAGTGATTTCCCTGGTGCCGCTGTGTACTAGTCTGTTCTCATGCTACTAGAAACACCGGAGACTGGGTAATTTATAAAGAAAATAAGTTTAATTGATTCACAGTTATACATGGCTGGGGAGGCCTTAGGAAACTTGTAATCATGGTGGAAGGTGAAGGGGAAGCAAGCTTGGGCCTTCTCACGTGGTGGCAGGAGAGAGAAATGCAACCCGGGGAAATGCCAGATGCTTATAAAACCATCAGATCTCATGAGACTCACTCAGTATCATGAGAACAACATGAAGCAACCCGCCCCATGAGCCAATCACCTCCTACTAGGCCCCTCCCTGGACACATGGGGATTATGGGGATTAAAATTCCAGATGAAATTTGGGTGGGGACACAGCCAAATGATATCACACGTAAGCCCCACTTCTGAAAGCCTTGTCTGTGTGTGTGTGTAGATTTCTCACTTCCCTTAGAGGAGGTGTGCTGGTTTCTAGGTCACATTGGGTGAAAGCTTGGCTGATGTTGAGATGCGAGTCACCCTCCAGTGCCAGCTACCTTGGCTGCTTCAACATACTCTTCTGTGTGTGCACCAAGTTCACATTTGTTCCTCTGAAAACGACTTTTTGTTGTTGTTGAGACAGGATCTCTCTCTGTCGCCCAGGCTGGAGTGCAGTGGCAGGATCGTGGCTCACCGGAGCCTTGACCTCCCAGGCTCCATCGATCCTCCCACTTTAGCCTCCTGAGTAGCCAGGACTACAAGCATGCATCACGACACCTGACTTATTTTTGTGTTTTTTCTTTTTTGTGGAGATGGGGGTCTCCCTATGTTGCCTAGGCCTGTCTAGAACTCCAGGGCTCAAGTAATTAGCCCACTTTGGCCTTCCACAGTGCTGGGATTACAGGGCAATGTGCCTGGCCTGCAGATGACATTTCTGTTGGAGTCCTAGACTCATGGCGCCGACTAAATCAAAAGACTTTCCTGTAATATTCCCTCCCCTCAGAGGTATCCTTTACCTGGTTTTTCATAGAGGGCTGCAGCGTTATAATAAAGGACAGGGGAACTTTTCCTGAAATGGCTTTGTGATGGAGGTGGCGTGTGCCAAGCAGTGCTTCTGGAAGCTTCTCTTGGGGTATATCAGAGGTGAGACTGGAAAGGTAGAAAGAGTGTGGTAAGGAGACTATTGCTGTGGTTTGGGGGAGGCCGTTTTCACTCAGTTTAGAGAGGTGGTATGCCCATGTGAGGGGGCAAATTGTGTGAAACCTGAATGCCCGGGAAGCAATGCCTAGATTCATGAGATAACTGAATGTGAGCCTGGTCCTCTTTCATCCTGCAGCTGTGTGTACATGTGCTTCTGAGTGCCAGCTTGCATGGGGGCTTCGTCCTCCCTAACTCTGTCCATACCATAGGGATGTTTCTTGGTCATCTCAAGGCTATACCCTTGGGCCACTTTGGCTGTCACTTGTCACTTCTACTGGGACATATGTCCAACTTATATATTTACCCCCTCCCCACGATAGTGAAAATAGTCAACATTTATGTCTTATTGTTGTTGTAAAATTTCTCTCTTTGTTCCATAGAAGTGACCTTGGACAAACCCATTATAACAACATCTTTGGCTTCTTGGAGATCCCGCCTCATGTTCATTTGCATCTTAGTTTGTTTACCTTTATGTGCCAGCATCTTCTTGCCATTATTATTTGTACTGGGGCTGACTTTCTCCTCCCTTCCTCTTTGGGGTGCTGTTGGTGCACATCCCTGCCCCATCTTCCCATTTACATGATGCCAGGATTTCAGTTAGAGGCTGAAGCAAAGAATACTGAGGGAGGTTAATGAGTTATTTCTAAAACCTGTAACACTAGAGTCCAAAGCCCGGTGTAACTAATCTGTATTTTTTTTCCCTGTGCTCTACTGATCTCCATTGCATATTTCACTGTTCTTCCCCTTCTTTGTTGAAATTGATAGTTTTCTTTTCTCTGATTTCCTATTTTGCCCTTGGGCAGTGAAACTGACTCTTTGAAGCCCTTGATGTCATCAGTTTCCGTTGGTTTATATTTCTTTCTTTTCTTTTTTTTAAAACCAAATTCCATAAACTGAAAATTATATTTTTATGTGTGTGTGTGTGTGTGTATATATATATATACACACACACTATTTATTTATTTATTTTTGAGACAGGGTCTCACCTTGTCACCCGGGCCAGAGTGCAGTGGGGTGATCACAGCTTACTGCAACCTCCACCTCCCAGGATCAAGGCATCCTCCTGCCTCAGCCTCCTGAGTAGCAGGGACTATAGGCATATGCCACTATACCTGTATAATTTTTGTATTTTCTGTAGAGACAGGTTTTGCCATGGTTCCCAGGAGCCTGGCAACCTCCACCTCCCAGGATCAAAACATCCTTCCGCCTAAGCCTCCCAAAGTGCTAGGATTACAGGTGTGAGCCACCATACTGCACCCAAGTTCATAATTCTAAACTTTTATTACATACTGAATCCATCCTACAAGGTAGAGTACTGTGAACCTCAGAGCATTGCTTGAATTCAAAATCTTAATTATAAAACATGGTGAATTTAGGTGATGATTAAAAAGGAAGACCTATGAGGGATGTTTTTACATCGTCTTGCTTAAGTGAAACTCGGTTTCAGAATGGAATGCCCATGTCCTTTTATTTATTCCATGTAGATCAAGAGAGTCAGTTAATGACTTACACTTACCGTAATTATGTACAAACACACCCCACTTATTCGTTAGCTTTCTCACCAATCTCAAATGTGTATTTGTTGACATCTTGAATTCCTCTTTGTACTCTAAGATCCAAGGAAAGTAGTGCTAACCATATTCTTAGAAAGAAGATGCTTTTGAAGTCAAAATTATTATTTTATTTTCTTTGTTCTTGAAATTTTTATAAACTCTTCACTTTCTGGGATCGATTAAAAATAAAACTGCTCTCTTTTTATATTTTGTAGAAACTACCTCTTCAGGTTACAGCTTGAGGATCTGTCTCTCATCCAGGTAGGTGCAATTTATTTTTCTCAAGCTTTCATTTTCCATCCCAATTAACTCACTGTTTGAGGAGATGAAGACAGATGTATGTAAAGGTGTTAATCCAGGCTGAGCAGGGGTTCATTTCCTCAGCGGGTCAGGCCTCAGGACTAAGGCTGCCCTACTTGTTATGAGTCATCACCTCCCTTAATTCCCAATTAGCCTTTTCCTCCTGCCAGGTGGCCCTCTTTGTTCCATGGATATGATCCTGATTTATCCTTCCTTAGATGAGAGACCATTCAAGGAACATTACCTCAAAGCCTGGATGCATTCATTTCCCCACAGCAATCATCGATTATTATTTAGATGCATCAATTTCTTGTAAAACAGTTTTGTTTCCTCTTTATAATTTATATTAACATAAATATGAATACTTGGGTTAAAAGCTAACTCTAACAAAGAATAAAGGGAAATAGATCAAAATGAAATTTACCTCCTTCTGTTGTTGCGGTTTGGACAATGGACCTGAGATCTTGTGCTTACATGAAGTATTTATTTTAGTAGCAGATCTGAGTCACAAAAGCCCACTTTTCCCTCTAGTCTTTAAAAAGTGTCTCCTAGAAAATAAGAGAGTTAAGACACAAATATCTTCTTCACCAAGATTCTGGAACTCCCTATGGACCATGCCAGAATCTTTGGGCTGTGTAGAGTTTGGAAAAAGTTCTTCAACCCATTTTAGTCTCACTCTCATGTACTAGAGCTCTAAGAAGTGATTGGAGAGGATTTTATATTATTTTATTCTCTCTTTAATGCTGCTGCTTGTGAGCATTCGGGGATCTTCAGAGCTAGATTTTAGTATTAGATCTATCTTTTACTTTAGCAGGGTGTTAAAATCAGCCAATCCCATGATCAAAGCTAATATTGATTAAAAAGCAAGGGCTTTGAAGACACATGGACCTTATTTGTGATCTAGTTCCATAACTTTCTAGGAATTATTGGTTCCTCATCTGTGAAATGGCCACAGATCACTACCAACTCCATATTAGCATGGTAAAATATAAGTAAGACATTCAAAAGAGATAAAACATAGCAATTTATCAGTAATTTTTATTGTTTTTGATTTTTTAAAGTGCTAATAATAATAATGTCCATTGTAATAGTTTAATCACAATTGACAATAAATTGTCTTTCTACTGCAATTTAGTATATATCTGGAGTCTTTCATTGAGCTAATTGAGTGGTAAAATTATGAATTTATTATTACGGAATCAGAATGATCAGCGATTTGAAGACATTATTTTCGGTGAAATAAGCCAGGCACAGAAAGACAGATACTGCAAGAGCTCACTTATGTGTGAAATCTAAAAAAGACAAACTCTTAGAAGCAGAGAGTGGACTGATGGTTTCCAGGGGCCTGGAAGGTCAGGGAAGGTGTTAGGGAGATGTTGGCCACAGGACAAAAAATTCCAATTAGACAAAGGAATAAGTTAAAAAGATCCATCGTATGACATAGTGACTATAGCTACTAACAATGTACTATATGCTTGAAAATTGCTAAGAGAGTAGATTTCAAGTGTCCTCACAACCTAAATAAATAAATAAACAAATAAAGGTATGTGAGATACTTGCATGTTAAATAGCTTGATGTAGCCATTCCACAACGTATACATATATCAAAGTGACATGTTGTACACTATCAATATATACAATTTTTATGTGCCAATTAAAAAAAAGCGATCAAAAATTTAATCAAAATGCCATTTTAAAGATTGTTTTAGACAGCATTTTCTAAAATCTGTATCTTTTAGTAGATAGAAACTACATATATTCATTTTGATTCTCATGGTATACTCTCTGGCATATCACATGTGTTAAAAAGTGAGCTTGTGTGTGCACAAGCATATATTTACATATACACATTTATTTCCAAATTTACTAGCTCTGTCAGCTGAGAGGGTTTAGAAGTATTGTCTTAGTAGCAGTGAACACACTTCATACACGTTACTTTGTTTCTAAACTTAATTCTCCATGAAAACAGATGAAGGATTTCTTGAGAAGTGACTTAATTTAGAGTTGGGCAGGGAGAACTCAGATAAGACTGGAAGAGCTTGTTGTTTCAGAAATTAAGGAAAATATTTAAAGAATGATGAGGGTGTGTCACAAGAAACTAGGAGCCAGCTTGAAGTGAGCTCACTGAAGAAATCTGGGACAGTTTGATTGTCAAAATAGATAATGCCAGTAGTAGATTATAACACATTGAAAAACATAAGAATCCATGAGTAGATACTAACATAAAACATAAATGAATGAGTAAACACATGCCAACTAATAAATATTGAAGGAATAAATTGATTAGGAGATCATTATTTGGCAACCATTATACTAAAAATTGACTTAGGCAAAAGTGATCAATGGATGCTTAATTTATGGGTCAGAGTTTGATGACAGCCAGAATATTTTTATTAATAGTAGTCTTAAAGTACTTACCTATATGATACTTATTAATTACAACAGGAAAACTTATAACTTGATAGTAAAGAAATCTGGCAAATAGCCCATGACCAAATACTCAAAGATCAAGGGGAACTTCACCAGCAATGGGACGGAGTTCAGTAATTTGATGCATGGAGGACACAACAAGATGTCCTTGATATTTCAGCCAAAAATTATGACTACTAACCTTATGAGGAACCATCAGATACACTGAGGGACATCCTACAAAAAAAAAAACTGGCCTCTACCCTTCAGATATCACAAAGTCATGAAAGGTATGAAAAAAGAATAATAAAGAGCTGTTCCATCACAAAACTGAACAAATAGACATGGGGTTCAAACGCAATACTTGACTCAAATTGAATCTTGGAGCAGATATATTTTTTCTTACTCTAAAGGACATGATTGGGACAACTGGAGAAATTCAGATGTCTGGATAAGATAGTAGAAATGTATTAATATTAATTTGTTGATTTTGATAACTGTAATGTAGGAGAATGTCACTTTTTTT
>NW_012101898.1:1543093-1543414 GCF_000951045.1 Mandrillus leucophaeus | reverse complement strand
CAAGGCACTGTCACACATGGCGGCTCAGCTCTGTAGAACCATACTGAAATTCAGTGATGAGAAAAATAGGCTTTTGTGGGGTGGCTTCTGAAGGAGAAAACTCACTTCCAAGTCAGGTTGCCTGATAAATGTGGTGCAAGTAATATTTTGGACATGGAGTCAACATACTTCAAATCACAAGTCTCTTCCCTTTTGACAAAAAAAAAGAATCTTGTCTTTTTGACACACTAGAAACATCACTGGTGGAGTTGCTAAAGACATGAAGATTTGAGCAGGAATTGGGATACAAGTACTCTGTTACCCTGAGAGAATGTTATCTGT
>NW_012101898.1:1540827-1543043 GCF_000951045.1 Mandrillus leucophaeus | reverse complement strand
GGAGAAATTCAGATGTCTGGATAAGATAGTAGAAATGTATTAATATTAATTTGTTGATTTTGATAACTGTAATGTAGGAGAATGTCACTTTTTTTGGAATAACATGCTAAAATATATAGGGGTAATGGGTATCATTTGTGCAACTTATATCAAAATAGCTTTTAAAATTGTTATACACATACATACACAGAAGCTATACATGGTACAGAGGCAAAAATAATAAAGCAAATATGATACAGTATTAACAGGGGAATCTAAGTAAAGGACTTATGAAAGTCTATTGTGATATTTTTGCAAGTTTTACTAACATGATGTCCAAATAAGTAGATGCAAAAAAGTGAGGAGATGTATTTCCATTAACTCATGTGTATATATTTTTGTGAAGTCAAGGAAACTAATTGTACTTTTCTCATCATTGCCTCCCTTGGTCTTGGCTGCCTTCGGTGGAAATCAGGTTGCAACTATTGATGGGATTAATGAGCTATTACTGAAGTATAGGATGCCCATCAGTACCACCACCTGGTGAGAGCTTAGTCTACTGACATAGCACCAAGCAAGAAGACAGTGACTGTTTGAACTGTGGTTTTGAAAATGCAGCTCTAATGATAGAGGTCAGACTGCTGTACCATTGGTGCAAAGCAGGGCAGTTCTGCTTTTTCATATTCTGTGGCTGTGTACGGAGTTCTGTAGCCTACTGTTTACTTAGCCTGGAGAGAGAAGGCTGGCAATTCTTCATGACACACTTTTTTTTTCTTTTTTTAAATATATATCACATGTCTCCAGCAAAGAGGTCTTGTTGGTTTCTATGAATATTTTATTTTAATTTACATAACAGTTCCCAAGGGTAACAGAAAGGAATAAGCACACTGGTAGACAAAGGGTGTGGTAACAGGGCTGTCTGATAGAAGCACCATGTGAGCCAAATAGGCAATTTAAGGTGATCTGCTAGACACACTGAAAAAAGTACAGAGAAGCAAGGGAAATGACTACTAACAGTATATTTTACTACCTCAATATATCCAAAATATTTTAATTTCAGCATAGAATCATTATAAGAAATTAATGATCTGTTGCACTTCTTTCTTTTTTTTTTTCTGGAACTCAGTTTTCAAAGTCCAGTGTGTGTTTTATATTTCCATCACATTTGCATTTGGACCAGCCAGAGTTGAAGTGTTCTGGGTGGCTGGTGTGCCCCACTGGAAAGCGTAGTTTTAGATAATAAGTGACAGAACATTTGACTTGTGTGCCTTCAATTATTACGTGGAAAGATTGTTTTCTACCACAAATCATGGGGGTTGATTTGTATATCTCAGGTTAATATTTTTCCCCTTTTCTGTCTCCAAAGTTAAAAATTATTGTTTAAATGTAGAAAAGTGATGAAACAGATCAAGGAGGACAACCAATTTCAAGAAAACTGGAGACAATGAGAAATGAATGTGCTTCACCAGTAGACTTTATTTAACACTAGACAGGGCATCCTTGGGTTCTGGCCCTGTGCGGGACAGAGGTTCACCTCCAGGTGGCAGTTTGCATTACCTGTGTCTCTCCTGATCACCTGGGGGCAGTTTCTACCTTGTCTGGTCATGTCATGCTGCGTATTGTTTTCCAAACTGTAGGCTATTTTCCAACTTGAAGCATTTGCTCTTGCTGTCCTGTCTCAAACACCTTCACCCTCTTTATCTTCTTTTTCTTGGAGAAAAAGATGCCCATCCTCGAGTTTCACTGGAGACATCACCTCTTGATAACCCATCCTGTGTCTGCTTGGCTGGTGACCCTCTGAGGCATTTCACAGCCTCATAGCCTTTATTTCTGACTAGTACTTATTGCCTCGTGTTGAAATTCATTCCTGTATTGTAAGAAGTGTTTTCTTTCTTTTTATTTGTTCAGAATTAGATGAAATTATTAGATTATGTTACCTGGAAGGTGGTAGAGTCAAAACAGTTGGCTTATAAATTTCCATCCCTTGATATTTAATATGTTCACTCTTCCCTAACCTTTTTAAACTTAACACTAATGGAGTGGTAGGTAAACATGATATTTTTGTCCCTAAATTCAAGAAAAGAAAAGTAAAGTAACGTTAACCCAGAAGCTAGAGTAATAAGAAATGCTTTTGGAAGAGACATCCTAAGACACTTGTGTGCATACTGTCACCCCAGGGGACAATTTGTGGATGAGACAGGCAATTCCTGACTGATGTATTCATTCCTTACATACCA
>NW_012101898.1:1538090-1540777 GCF_000951045.1 Mandrillus leucophaeus | reverse complement strand
CCTGATCACCTGGGGGCAGTTTCTACCTTGTCTGGTCATGTCATGCTGCGTATTGTTTTCCAAACTGTAGGCTATTTTCCAACTTGAAGCATTTGCTCTTGCTGTCCTGTCTCAAACACCTTCACCCTCTTTATCTTCTTTTTCTTGGAGAAAAAGATGCCCATCCTCGAGTTTCACTGGAGACATCACCTCTTGGTAACCCATCCTGTGTCTGCTTGGCTGGTGACCCTCTGAGGCATTTCACAGCCTCATAGCCTTTATTTCTGACTAGTGCTTATTGCCTCGTGTTGAAATTCATTCCTGTATTGTAAGAAGTGTTTTCTTTCTTTTTATTTGTTCAGAATTAGATGAAATTATTAGATTATGTTACCTGGAAGGTGGTAGAGTCAAAACAGTTGGCTTACAAATTTCCATCCCTTGATATTTAATATGTTCACTCTTCCCTAACCTTTTTAAACTTAACACTAATGGAGTGGTAGGTAAACATGATATTTTTGTCCCTAAATTCAAGAAAAGAAAAGTAAAGTAACGTTAACCCAGAAGCTAGAGTAATAAGAAATGCTTTTGGAAGAGACATCCTAAGACACTTGTGTGCATACTGTCACCCCAGGGGACAATTTGTGGATGAGACAGGCAATTCCTGACTGATGTATTCATTCCTTACATACCAACCACTTGTCTTCTCAATACTGTTTTTCAATTTTCCTATCTCCCAATTTTTTTCTCCTGCTTTAACATTGGTTTAGCAACAATGATGAGAAAGCAGATGTTGAATAATGATTCTTTTTTTTTTTCTACTTAGTGACATTCATAGGATTCTAGAGACCCCACTGCATTGTCCCTGTCAACTGCCCTGAAATCAAGGGTGGGACTTTCCGTCCAGCAGTCAGCACACTTCCTGGCTGCAGTAGGAGCACGGGGACACCGCCTTAGTGCACCCTCTCCAGTCCCCTCCCACCATTCCCCAGCCTTATGATATCTATCAAGGCACTGTCACACATGGCGGCTCAGCTCTGTAGAACCATACTGAAATTCAGTGATGAGAAAAATAGGCTTTTGTAGGGTGGCTTCTGAAGGAGAAAACTCACTTCCAAGTCAGGTTGCCTGATAAATCTGGTGCAAGTAATATTTTGGACACGGAGTCAACATACTTCAAATCAGAAGTCTCTTCCCTTTTGACAAAAAAAAAAGAATCTTGTCTTTTTGACAAACTAGAAACATCACTGGTGGAGTTGCTAAAGACATGAAGATTTGAGCAGGAATTGGGATACAAGTACTCTGTTACCCTGAGAGAATGTTATCTGTATGAGGTAAATCTCTTGGCATGACCATATGCATATTTACATATAAATGTACCATGAAGTAAAATGGCTATATTTGGAATATTTCTTGTGATTTTCAGACAGGTATGCCTTAACATACTAAGAGAAGATGTCTCTTAACATTTAAAGACCAAGATTTGCTTTTAAGGAAATAAAACCTGTTTATCATTGATGACTAGAGAATCAAATATTAATTTATTTCCACTTATAAGGCACCTTTTTGATCAGAGACTGTGTGGTTTTTTTTTTTTGTTTTTTGTTTTTTTTTTTTTTGCAACTCACTGCGTGCTGAAGTTTAGCCATCTCATATTGAAAACGAATCATTTTCAGGCATAGCGATGGTTGACCATAATTTGTTTCTTCTACCTCATGTCATAAACATAGATTCACATCTTCAGTATCAGTTTTCTTCTCGCCTTAATCATGAAGATTATTTTATAAGAATAAAGCTTTTTGAAAAATATAAAACTGCAGCTGGCCTCAAGACTAATTCACAGCATTTGCCCTCTGGGATCCCACCGCAGATGGCTGGAGGTAGATGCTCGCTGAACAGAGTTCAAAAAACACAAAGGGGCTGCAGCTCATTTAACCTCACTGTCTTCCTGAAATTCTTTTGGGAAATAGCTCCAAATCCATTTTTATATTGTTTTGTTACAACGGAAAGAAATTCACTGCCTGTTTCTCACTCACAACTGCTGGGATAAGCAGAAAAAATGAAATCTGTGTTCCAATTTGCCACCTGCCTCTCTATGGTTTCTAAATTGAAAACTGTTAAATCTCTCTGACTACATGATCAATATTGGCAGAGAATTCTCTCAAAAGTTAAAGTGGATATTAACTTCTTTCCTGTATATCTGGGTTGGGGGGGGATTGAGTGTCAACATGAGTCAATTTTTAGATGAGAAGTTCTCAACTCCTGACAATTTTACCTTCTGGGAATATATGGCAATATCTGGGGACATTATTAGTTGTCACAACTGGTGGGGAAGCTTTGACTGGCATCTAGCGGGTAGAGGCCGGGGGTTGTACCAAACCTTCTACAATGCACAGAGCAGGACCTCCCTATTGAGTGAAATTTACCTGGCTCTGAATGCTAACAGTGCCAACGTTGAGAAACCCTGTGTTAGTTGATTGTTGCCTCAGTTTCCATATGTTTTAAAGAAGCCATTTTCTAATCTGTGATATTAAGATTACTTAATTGAACATATAAGGTCTTTGATGTGCTTAGGGAATTTTTTGGTTTAGATTTCTTCATATATATGTTGAATATACATGTCTCCATATATGAAGAAATCCAAACAGTAAAGATTCATAGTTTGCATATATATATATACACACACACACATACACACACACACCCCCCCG
>NW_012101898.1:1537716-1538040 GCF_000951045.1 Mandrillus leucophaeus | reverse complement strand
CATACCTAGTACTTAGCAAGTTCTCAATGAATATTTCCTGAATTGATAAATGAACACAATATGACTCAGTTTTTTTTTTCTTTTTTTTTTTTTTTTAAGTTTATCAATGTTTGATTGGTGTGTTTATTTGGACTCCCTGTGTAATAATTACATGATCCCCAGTTGACCTTGACCCAGAAGTTTGTAACCTGAGACAGTGTTACCAACCGTCCTCCTCAGATTCTAGGCTCTTATATTTCGTTTCTCCTCAGATTCTAGGTTCTTACATCTGTTCCCTTGGTGAAGATTTTCTGTCAGATGCTGTTTTATATACCCATTTATTCA
>NW_012101898.1:1527299-1534941 GCF_000951045.1 Mandrillus leucophaeus | reverse complement strand
GATGTGCTTAGGGAATTTTTTGGTTTAGATTTCTTCATATATATGTTGAATATACATGTCTCCATATATGAAGAAATCCAAACAGTAAAGATTCATAGTTTGCATATATATATATACACACACACACATACACACACACACCCCCCCGTATGAATCTTTAGTGGCCAGTTCCAAGGAAGCTGCTGGGATTCTTGAGTTTAAATTACTTCCTATTATTAATATGAAATTAAAGTTAAAAATAAATTGAGGCAATTTATAATACCCCCTCTAATGGGTCATAACACTATAAGATAACTACCCTCTGTTGGAATTCTTCTGTATAATTTAAAGCATGATATATTAATTAATAATTTACAATAGCTATTCCAACGAGATATTCACATTGATTATTTTTTTAAATTATGTTTTATATTTATTGGGCAAGGAGAGACTTGTCTCCCCCACAGCTCTCAAAAATCACGATTCTGAGCTCATTTTTTTTTTTTTTTGCCTGTGTTTATCATATGTTCTTGGTGTCATAGAAGTGGATTTTAAAGATTATTTTTATTAAAATTTTTCAGGAGTTAAAAACTAAGGTGTATTGATCATAGTTAAGGTATTATTGGAACATAGACATTCATTTGCATGTTATTGGCCTATAAGAATAGTTAATAAAGTTTTATTTGGAATTCAGACATACTGTGTTTTATTTTTTTTGTAGCATAACGTCTGTGGCTGCTAATCAGCTAACTTGACCAATAGCAACAGAGACTGTCTGGCCTACCAAGCTTAAAATATAAACTATGTGACTCTCCCTTTAAGAAAAAGTTTGTCACCTATTATCATACCTAGTACTTAGCAAGTTCTCAATGAATATTTCCTGAATTGATAAAGGAACACAATATGACTCAGTTTTTTTTTTCTTTCTTTTTTTTTTTTTTAAAGTTTATCAATGTTTGATTGGTGTGTTTATTTGGACTCCCTGTGTAATAATTACATGATCCCCAGTTGATCTTGACCCAGAAGTTTGTAACCTGAGATAGTGTTACCAACCGTCCTCCTCAGATTCTAGGCCCTTATATTTCGTTTCTCCTCAGATTCTAGGTTCTTACATCTGTTCCCTTGGTGAAGATTTTCTGTCAGATGCTGTTTTATATACCCATTTATTCAAACATATTTACTCTACTTTTTAAATAACGTTCTGGAAGATTTATAGTTGATTATGTATATTTTATGTAGATGAGGACTAAGATTTTACTAGTTTCAGAGAATATGAGCCAAGTTGAGTTAACTGCCATTGAAATAACTCTGCCCTCCTAGAAGCTGAACACTCACATGCAGAAGACTTATTCCTCCCTTGCAAGTGAGTCCAGTGCGGTCTGTGGGGCTTGTCTCCATGCTGCCGTTCAGGAGGCCACAGTGTCCTCTGTCTCATGGTATCCCAATTTCAACCCATGCCTCCAGGGGCAGTAGGGAAGAAAGACAAAGTCGAGTGGAGGATCATGCAAAGGATCATGCCATGCCAGAAAGTGCATCCCTTGTGCCCAAATTCCACTGGCCACAACTCAGTCACATAGCTTCAAGAAACCGCAAGGCGGGTTGGGAAGCGTGGTTTGTATGCATTCAGACACTGACAGATAGTAGCATTTTCTCCTAGTCAGTGCTAGGGAAAACAAGACTGGCCCCTGGGGATACACTTAACTGTTCCCTGTTCTACCCTCATCTCACCCTGCCATACCATTCTAATTTTTTGCTACATACAAACAGATTTCTTCATGCTTCTAACATTCTGTAAATAACAAGCAGGAATACTTTGAGCAAGCCACTTAACCTTTCTGTACCTCAGTTTTCTCTATAGTACATTTTGGAGAGGACAGCCAGGAAGAACAGTACACTGGGTTTATCCCTAAATTCTCTGTCAGGATTAAATTTTTAATGTGCATCATCCTTCCACTTGCTCTTTCTTCTGTCATGCTTACGTAATGCCTGAATTCCTGTTTGTTTAAGGAAAACATTCCCTACTAATTTGAAACTTGGCATTATGCTTATTTGATGTAACTTTAATGACCTACTTTGTCATGAAATCATGATGACGGCAACAAAAATAATAGCAGGCATCACTCATTATGCCCTTACTCTGTTCTTGGCTCTTTGCAAGCATCATCTCATTGAGTTCTCCAGTAGCACTAAAGTAGGGGTATTATTTTCAACATTCAACAGCAGAGGAGTTGAGGTCTAGAAGTTTATGTGGTTTAGCCAAGATCAGCCAGCTGATAGGTGGTAGAGCTAGGGTTTGGACCTGGGTATGTAGGGCTCCAGAGGACAATTGCTGCTTTATTGTACTCATTTGTACTGGCCAAACTACCTCCTATAGTTGACATCTGCCTTACAGTGAATATAACTGTTAATTTTTAATTGAAGTTCATATATGAGTTTTAGGTCAGGTACCCTGGAAACACAATCTGAGACAGGGGTTCTCAAGCATGTGATTTATTTAAGGCATGCTCTGAAAGGGTAGGGAGTGAGTGACATAGCAAAGAAAGGCAGTAGGCAAAAATTTACTGTCAGCTGGAGTATAGCCTCAACCCAATCCCAGATACAGCTCTGGAGCATAAATAGAACCACTGTCGATCCCATTTGAGGTAAGGGCTGTGGCGATTTATAACCAAGTCTCCCTTGTTCTTCGGCTGTCAAATTTGGAGTGTTTGGTGACGTAACTTCACCAAAGTAGCTCTCATTAACCAGGAGCAGTTCTCTAAAGCGTTGGGAAGCTATGAACCAGGATCAGCCAACACTGACAGCAGCCAAGCATACAGCATCCTGTTTCATAAGAAGAGCTGGATGGGGTGCCAATAGCACCCACTATGATTGATAATACTCAATACTTTTAGGTATCTTACTTAGAGTTTTCCTGATGTTCCTGACTCTGACTGTACAGACACTAGTCTCTGCCACTGAAATCAAGTGTTTATATGTCTTTGAGAAAAAAATGCATACTTTATTATTGAATTCATTCTTTTGTGTTGTGCATATCTTAATTTCTAATAACTCTCTTTATCCATTTCTAAATTGTTGCTTTGCTTGTGACCTCAAAAACTAATTTGAAGATGCATGAATATTTTTGTCAGTCATGTATATCATTCAGTTTCATGAAATGAAGTCAGGCAATTTCTGTAATCCAAAGCAAACACTGTCTGACAATCACAAGCTGCTAGATAAATGGAGGGGTTCATTTCATTTATCTAAAATGCATTTCTCCATCTATTTCAAAAATGGCCCCTGTACCTGCCATGACTGCTGAGTGACGGACATGCTCAGAATTCTCTGCCCTGTGTTCATTTCCCTAACCTGTA
Organism: Mandrillus leucophaeus; assembly: GCF_000951045.1. Classification (NCBI taxonomy): domain Eukaryota; kingdom Metazoa; phylum Chordata; class Mammalia; order Primates; family Cercopithecidae; genus Mandrillus; species Mandrillus leucophaeus. The sequence continues at coordinate 1,531,609 of NW_012101898.1, read as the reverse complement.
TGCCCCTTGCAAAATGCCAACAAAAATAAATAAGCCGACGTACCAGGAAAACTCGTTGCTCCAAATTTTAGTAATGTTTTCTTGTTTGAGTAAGAGATCATGTGTTCTGTAAGCTGTCTCCCAATTACCTAAGAACCAAGTGAAAATAAAAAGCAAAGGGGAAACATAAATAATAAAAAACAAAAAAACAAAAAACGAGTCACATTGGCTGACCACTGTCTGGAGTGGATGGATTGAAACTCTTAATTTGGTGACTCTTTAACATGTAAGCCATTTGTCATTCAGAATGTATCGATAACTGTCACAGAGATGGGTAGAATCATTGTAGATAGGGCTGCGATGGGCAACACCCTTGTTTAACGTATGTTTGTCAAACAGTCCTTTTGCTGTGCTCTCATAGCTAACCTTTAAGAGTTTATATAATACTTCTTCATTAGAACACAATGTTTAATCTGCTTGTATCAATTCTTACTGTGGCGGGGGCTTTTGCCGCTTTTTCAAGTGATACTGCGTGATCCCTTCAATGATTTTATATGGGTTGGTTGTACAGTTTAATTTTTGAAATTCAGTTCTTTCAATTTTTGGTAATACTCAGTTATTATTTACATGCATCTTAGATTGCAGAGGCAAGTTGCCTATGCAGAAATTCCCTACTAAGAATAGTCTACTTCCTAAGAAAATAGACATGACTATCCATGTAATTTTGATAGTATTTGGAGTCCAAAGACCTCATGCAATTCATTGCCTAAAAATTGCTAAGCACCATTTGAATAAAAGAGCATCAAAATCACGTGCAATTTTAAACCATAGCCATTAGCTTCTGATTCAAGATGAAGGGAACATATTTACTGTTCTTTCATTGATTTAAAATAAAGCATTTAAGTGACAATACAGGTACATCAAAGGAAAATCTCTGTAACACAAGAGGCACCCTACCCAGCTCTCCTTATGGAATAGGGCACCCTATCCCTGGCTGTTGTGAGGGTTGGTTGATACTGGTTCATAGCCACCCCTTCCTCTGGAGAATTGCTCTTGGCTGATGAAATTCACAGATGATCCAGTTAGTAAAGTTAGCAGAAGGTGACTTTAAATAATTGTGATTTATATAAGGAAGAAAGTAGAGGATAATTTAGATAGATTAGTTAAGGAGTGGAGAATTTTACCAGAACATTAGAATAAAAAAGAATTGAATAAATTTTCTGTAATTTTTAAAAAAATATATGACATGTGGAACTAAATGAATAATTTTAACAGCAGATTAGATGTAGCAGAATATTGTATTGGTGAACTGGAAGACCAGTCTGTGGAAAATATTCGAACTGCAGTACAGAGAGGAATTGGACAGGGTAGATAAAAGAGTATGAGACACACATAACACCTTCAAAACTCTAACTCACATACAGTCTCAAAAGGAGAAGAGAGAGAATAAGGCAGAAGCTATATGCCTAGTAATTATCACTGAAACTTTTCCAAAGTGATGAAAGGTGTCAACTCACAGACTAAGAAGCTCTGCAAACCTCAAGTGTGATAGATAACCACACCAGCACGTTATAGTCCGACTTCTGAAAACTGGTGGAAAAGGGAAAAAGTCTTAAAAATAATCAAGTAAGAGAAAAAGACATAACCTTCAGAGGAGTAAAAATAAGGTCCACAGCCAACTTTTCAAGAGAAACCACAAACTCAGGAGACAATAGAAGAAGCAGTTAGAACCCAGATCTTCCTGCTTATTCACTTTGTGTCTCAACACAGTGGTTCCTCTGCCATGCTGGAAGAAGACAGAAGTGCAATTCTGGAAGATGACAAAGCTGCTGATACATTGGACCAGGGGACCCAGATATCCCTTGAGAACTTCCCTTAAAAAAGAAGGGAAGAGTTTGTGTGTGTGTGTGTGTGTGTGTGTGTGTGTGTGTGTGTGTGTGTATGTGTATATATATATGTCATGTATATTGAGATCCCAGCCCTTCTCCCCAGTGTTGGTATTTCTCTTTGCATATAGTTTATATGGGTTTCGGTGTACACTTTTGTGGTATCTAATCAGCTTACAACTAGAACCTTAAGGATAGTGACACTGGTAGTCACTCCAATACAAAAAAATCCCACCCAGAGTAAGTAATGATGGCTGGTCTACAAAGCAATGTGGGTGCCCAGCTCCAGTGTTCTTGCAGTTTCCAGTATGAAAAACACAGAGTGAACCAAATTAATTAAGAAACTTGGAAGACAGAGAGACAAGAAATTATGATGAATGTCTTCTGAAATTAGAGATGATATTACCACCATGAAACAAGGAGAAAAGAAATATTCAGTGTATTTAAAAAGCCTTCATAGATTATTTTGAAAACATGTGATCATAGAAATAAAAAGATCCATGGAAAATTAGTAAATAAATTTGATAAAAATTTCCCAGAAAGTTGAATAAAGACTAAGAGATGAAAAATGAAGGGAAATAGATGAATGGTTAACACAGTAGGTCCAGGAAATAGAGCCTCCAATACAGGAGAGAGGGAGGAAAACATTCCTGGGATGAGGGCGAAGGAAGATAATTGTGGAACTGTTGTGCAGTGGGCCTTGGGAGCCACCAGTCCAGGCTGGAGTAGATGATACAGTTCCCGAAGGCATCTTTCAGGAGGATATCAATAATGGGATGTCTGAGGTGTTTGAATGCATTTAGACCAAAAGGAGACTTACATTTCGGTATGGGGGACAAAAAGATAATAACTCCATAGAAAAACAAGAGACAAGTATTAACTCTAGGAAATGTATAATTGTTTTGAGAAACAAGATGTAGTAAAATCTTATTTCATGGCCCATCTGTGAAGAGTATTTGCATAGTTATAAATATGTAGGCTCTGCATATTCCTGCAGAATCATCATAAATCAATACTGAGAAAGTGGGGAGGGAGCATGCATCTATGTTGATGGTGGAAGAGGGATAAAGTAAAAAGGAGCCAGTAAATAATATTTCTAACTGAAAATACCAAGAAACAGCAGTAAAATATTATTAGTTACAAATTTGGAGAAGAATACATAGATAAACGAGTTAAAGAGTTGAAAGTTTTTGCTTTAAGTAAACTATATAGGCTGTATGACATAGAGGGCTTTCTTTAATATTTTATTTTAGATCTTGTAGATTTCTTTATGAATTGAGTGTATGTTTAACTTCAGCTAAAAATAGTAAAAAGATGATATATTCATAAAGTATGAAGGAAATGACATGAAAAAGACACATCAGATCAATAAAGAAGTCACAAAAAACTAAGGACATGTTCTTTCATAGATATAGTTCATCGAAAATTATTAAGGAACAAATTAGAAGATTATAAAAATGACTTTATGAGGAAAGTAGATTTTTTACACAAATCACAAGGTTAACAAAGAGAAAGTGTTAATTATATGAAGATTATTTTTATCACTAAGAAAAATAGAATTGCTATTATATAGATGACAAAGATAAATAGATATACAAGAGAAAACAGGCATACAAGAAAACTGCTCCAATTATAAAACAAACAGGATTATTTTGAGTAGTTGAGTCTAAGAAATGAAAACAACAAATTTGGGTGGAACATAAACACCACAGTCTATTTGTGTGTAATTTCTCAGGCTTTATTATAGTTCATGATAAAATCAATTTTCTGTAATGTCTATTTTGTTTTTCTTCAGCAAGTGATCTATCTTGTACAGAAGGGAATATTTTGCTGGAGAAATGCTCATTGTTTCCCTTCTGTATGTCTTTGAGAATAATGCTAAAAGCAAGCTCAAATTTCAAAATGTGTTATTTTTAAAAATATTTTGTCTAGAATCTGTTAAACTTATAGTTTTCAAGAATTGTCGTTTATTTGTTTCTTTGGATTCTGATTAAGTGATTTTTAATGTATCCCCCTAAAAATATTTATTGGCACATTGTATTTGTACATATTGATGGGATAAAGTTGATGCTTCTGTACATATATATTTGGCATAATGATCAAATCTGGGTATTTAGCTTATTCATCACCTCAGGCATTTATCATTTCTTCATGGTGAGAACATTCGAAAGCCTCTCTTCCAGCTATCATGCCTCCTAGAAACATAAACGTATGCTACAAAGAAACATGTATCTATGTGTGTAAACTTTAAAAAAATTAATGGTATCTTTTGGGAAGTTTTTAGGAGTTGATATTTATGGTGAAGAAATATGAAGTTCAGACATTCTTTGAATCTATCTTCAAGTTCTTTTTAAAATATATTTAAGTTCCCAGCACTTTGGGAGGCTGAGGTGGGCAGATCACAAGGTCAGAAGATCAAGACCATCATGGCTAACACAGTGAAAC
>NW_012101898.1:1518881-1526329 GCF_000951045.1 Mandrillus leucophaeus | reverse complement strand
GCAGTGCTGGAGCCTGGAAGTCAGAAACTGAGATATCAGCAGGGTTCCACTCGCTTTGGAGGCCCTAGGGGAGAAAGCTTCATCGCCTTTTTCAGTTCTAGTGGTTCCAGGTGTTCTTTGGTGTCTAACTCCAATCTCTGCCTCCGTTTTCACATGGCTTCCTCTGTGTGTCTGTGTGTCTAATATAGCCCTGAACTTTCTCTCATAAGGATACTTGCAACTGGATTTAGGATTTGCCAAGATTATCCAGGATGATCTTATTTTGGGATTCTTAACTTAATTACATTTGCTAAGATCCTTTCTCCAAATAAGGTTACCATTACCATTACCATTACAATGGTATATATCCCAAAAATTAGATATATATTTTGGGAGACCACCATTCAACCCAATTCAAGCAGTATTCGGGAGACCTTTAGAATAAAATATTGCTGGGTTTATGCCTCTTTGTTTGGAAGAGATTCTACCTACCCATGGTGACGTAAGGCTACACCTTGTATTATGGCTGTAAGATTTGTTCTAGGTTACAACTCCTCTGTTTCTCCTTCTCAGAGTTTCTTGACCTCAGCACTATGAAAATGTAGGTCAGATAATTCTGTGTTGTAGGGGAGTGTCCTGTTCAGCACCCAGGACATGGCATTTGAAATGAGGAGAAACGGCCAGGTGCAGTGGCTCATGCCTGCAGTCGCAACACTTTGGGAGGCTAAGATGGGTGGATCATTTGAACCCAGGAGTTTGAGACCAGCCTGGGTAAGATGGCAAAACCCTGTCTCTACAAAAAATACAAAAATTAGTCAAATGTGGTGGGGTGTGCCTGTAGGTCCAGCTACATGGGAGGCTGAGGCAGGAGGATCACTGGAGACTGGGGAGCTCAATGCTACAGTGAGCCATGATTATGCCAGTGCACTTCAATCTGAGTGACAGAGCAAGACCTGCCAAAAACAAACAAACAAACAAACAAAAAAACAGAAGAAACAAGAGGGTAGAATTTCAGTTTTCTTTTTGTTCATGTTTTGGATGTCATTTCAGTACTGTAATAATATCCGGAGGTGGCAGCATTGGGAACTTCTGGCTCTTATTAGAGCAGGGCCCCTGAGGGGCCTCAAAACTCTTCTGTTACTTCTCAGCTACGTTTGGATATCTGAGGCCCAGCCCCATCAGGGAAGGAGATGTGAAGCGTCGCTCTTGTCTGTGCCATTTGGAGTAAGCACACTATGTTTTCCTGAAAATATGTTTGGCATTTTAGAGTTTCAGTTGGGAGAGCAGAGAAAGGTGCTAACATTTATGACCTCCTTCCCAAAACCTGTTCAAATGACAGGTGTTTGTAAATGATCAAATTCTGCCTAAGTTTATACCTCAAGGGATGATTAAAGTTGACATCTGAGCCCAACGCTGGCAAGGTTGACTTGGGTCATTAGTAAAGATTTTCTGCCAAGTCCTCCTCTCCCACTCCACTGGTCAGCACCCCACCCAAGATAGAAAGCTGGTGAAAATGCAAGGTCAGCTCAGAGAAAGTCCCCTGCAGGAGATGGACATGAATTCATCATCCCCAGCTTGCCTGCCTCCTGGGTGTTTACTTGATTTCCTCCAACTGAATTCAAACCTTCCAGGCACATCTCTACTTGCTATTTCTCTTGCTCGGCACCAAACGTCTTCTGTCTATTCTCTCCCCCAATGCCAATTCCTGCCAGGTATTATTTTAATCTTCTCCCCTCTAATGCCAGGCTCCTTCTTCACCTACTCTCTTACCTGCAGTTCTAATATGCTTTTCCTCATTCTGACAGGATTAGACTAGATGAACAGATGATCTCTAAGGGCCCTTTCAGCTCTAAGACTGTTGAGGTCTGCACACACATTAGCTAGAGATGTCCCCTTCTTCTAAACAGTGATGCCCACCATCAATGTCTAATTAATACTGAGAGTGCCACAAATCTAACTCACTCTGTGCTTTTAATGGCGGGTTGACTGTGGGCTTGGTTTATCAAGCCTGTCCAAATGACTAACTGGATGGATATTATGCCCCTAAAAGCTCCATAAGGGAAGTATCCATCTAGACTGATTACTTCTCTTCAACAGCGGGCAGAGCTGAAGACTGTGAGAGTTCATTACTGAAATGCTGTGATAATGGCGTTTCAAAATCTTGTAGGAATGGGGTGTTTTAAAATGTTTGACGATTACCTTCCTTCTTTAGTAAGGATGTGACTCGGTATATATTTAAAGCTGCAAAAATGTCAGCTACCATCACAGTCTTGAAAAAGAACCTTAATCTGCAGATATTTTCCATCAAACTCCTTATTCAAAACTCTATGTCAAAGAGAGAACTTACCTTGTAGTTGGTATTCTTAACAATTGAACCAATCAGTACAGCACTAGAAAATTAACCTATGTAAGTTTTAAAAATTACTTATGTATTTTTGTTTATTTAGGAAAGAACTTTTTTAAAAAACTTAAAAGGTAGAAACAGGACTTGGTTGTGTTGCTTTTATTCTACGCATCTGTATTATTTTCTAACACCTGCTGTAACAGAGGAACAAAAGCTAGGTGGCTTAACACAACAGAAATGGATGATCTCACAGTTCTGGAGGCCTGAAATCTACAATCAAGTGTCGTCAGGGCCGTATTCTTCCTTAAGGCTCTATGGGAGTCTTCTTCCTCACCTCCTTAGCTGCAGGTGGTTGCCAGCAATCCTTGGCATTCTCAGCTGATACACACATCGCCACTCGAGCCTTTTGGCCATCTTCTTCTGCATGTCTTCACATCCTCTTTCCTCTATGCTTGTCTGGCTCAGCATCCAAATTTCCCTTTTTTATAGGACACCACTCATATGGATTATGGCCCACCCTAATGATCTCATTTTAACTTGATGACTTCTGTAAAAACCTAATTTCCAAATGAGATTATTTGTTAGGTACTGGGGGTTAGGACTTCACCGTATATTTTGGGGAGGACACAATTCAAGTCACAATGACATTAGTATAATTTGTAATGACTAGAGGACATTTTTGTCTCTTAACTTTATAACTATATATTCTTTAACTCTATGTGTGTTTGTGTGTGTGTGTTAGTTCATATAGGCTGTTTTCCCAAATACCCTAGGTTGGGTAACTTGTAAACAATAGAAATTGGCCAGGCATGGTGGTTCATACCTGTAATCCCAGTGATTTGGGAGGCCGAGGTGGGCAGGTGGCTTGAGCCCAGGAGTTCAAGACCAGTCTGGGCAACATGGGAAAGCCCTGTCTTTACTAAAAATACAAAAAAAATTTAGCTTGACATGGTGGCATGTCCCAGCTACTCGGGAGACTGAGGTGGAAGGATCACTTGAGCCTGGGAGTTTGAGGCTATAGTGTGCCAAGATCATGCCACTACACTCCAGCCTGCAATTGGAGCGAGACACTCTCTCAAAAACAAAGACAAACAAACAAACAACAGAAATGTATTGCTCACAGTTCTGAAGGCCTGGAAGTCCAAGAACAAGGCACCAGCAGGTTCAGTGTCCGATGAGGGCGCACTTTCTGCTTCACAGAATTAACCTTCTCTCTGTGTCCTCACCTAGTGGACGTGGCGACTGACTGAGCTCTCTGAGGCCTCTTTTATCAGGGCATTAATCTCAATCAGAAGGTGTCACCCTCATGACCTAATCACCTCCTACTGGCCTTGAGAGGTTAGGATTTCAACATACGAATTTCTCAGAGGACACAGTCATTCACACCATAGCTTTGTGCTCCTGCAGGCATAATTCCCCCTTTGTGGAATATTTGAGTTAATGGAAAAAAACGTAGGAAGAAGCATATATGTGTATATACACACACATATATACACATATGTATGTGTGTATGCCTATGTGTGTGTGTATATATGTATATACACACATATGTTTGTGTATATATAGATATATATTTTTAAAATTGAATTTGTCACTTTCCAACATTCAGCTATTATTGCATTTTCTTGGGTGACCACCATCCCACACTGTTTTCATGCTTTTCCCCACCCCTTTAATTTTCTCGTAATGGAAGCTCAGCTATGCTGGTTTTCTTCTCTGAGCTTTAACCGCACCTTTGTTATTTCCCGTCATTCTTTGCTCTGGTTGTCTCCCAGAAAGAGATCAAGAAGCTTCTGCCCATAGTAACTTAGTAATCCATTAAAGCTCCCTAAAGAGATGCTTTTATATCTTTTTTTTTTTTTTTTTTTGAGATAACAGTTTGGAGCATAATGTCTCACCTGTTTTTTTTTTTTTTTTTTTGAGATAACAGTTTGGAGCATAATGTCTCACCTGTAGGAAGTATGCTGTTTCTCCTTCCCCTTATCGTCCTTTCCTGCCTATTATTACTGCCTGTACAAATCCTGAAATTTAAAAATTGTAAAATACTACAGAAGACATTTTTTCATAAAGAAATCCTCAAATTTAGAAACCAAAAGCTTTTACTTTTTGACCAGCCTGCTTTCTGAATGATGTTTTATATTTGGTCCAAGACTTTCTTAAATATAGATTCCTTTTTGTAATTAGAGAATAACAGGTAACCAAATTAAGCTTGAGCATAGAGGTGTGAAATACGTAATTAAAAAACATTTTGGCATTATAAGATTTGACCACATTAATTGTTAAGCAATGCATTTGTGAAAAGTACAGTATTTCAGATAGAACACAGAGACTTTTCTATTTACCTATAAAATTTATATTTATAGTTGTAAATTATGTCATATCATGTACTTACAGCTGATGCAAGGAGGACTCCTTGTAGATATGTTACATTTAGCTGCTTTAAAAAGAAAATAGTGTTTTACCAGTTTTTGACAAATCACAGTTTACCACAGCTGGTTAAATATAGTTAATGTATTTGACGATTTCTAGCTCAACCTCAAAGATATGATAAGCCTGTAAATGGATATACAGATAGTAAATTAATTATACATTTTATACACTAAAAGCCTTTTTTTGAACTTTTAAAATGACTGATATTTTTAGATTCTATTTCTTTCCTTCTGTGGGGTTCAACTCTCTATTTTCTTGCCCCAATTACACATCCCTTTAAGAATTAACATGATTGTGTTTGTGATTTTAAGTCCTTAGTTATCATGCATCACATTAAAATACCCCTTAGTTGATAAGTAATTATCTGGTTGTTTAACTGGTCGATCGGGGCTGTTATTTGGCATATGGAGACAAAGTGTCTTTTTTGATTATTCTACCTAGAATTAAAGAAGCATTGAGTGATATTCGGATGAGAACAATGATTTCCACTCAGGTCTTCTGGATGTGTACAAGGTAGTTCTCTGAAGATATGTAACAAAATAAAGAGGTTAAATTTTCCTGAATCTTATGCATATAATGATGATCGTAGCTAATATTGAGTTATTATTTTATGTGCAGCTCTATGGTAAGAGCTCAGCATGCATTATTCCATTTAATCTTATCAGTGCTTATATTTGATGGGTATCATCTTTATCCTGATTTTGCTTGAGGAAAACAGGTCAGCATCAAGTATCTCTAGCCTTGGTGCATTCCAGATTAGCTCTCAGACCACCTGGCTCCAGCTCACATGCTGTTAACTTTTTGCCATAAACTCGGAAGAGCAGAAAATCCTCCTCCTCCTCCTTCCCCATTACTTGTCCTTCTCCCCAGTCACTCCCATGTACCACCTAGACCACTATCAAATTCTGCCTAGCCGAAGATTCAAACATTCAGTGTGAATTATTTGGTTTCTCATCTTTCTCTTTGTTCACTTAATTCTGAAAAGTAGATGGGGTTTGCAAACCAGAATTCCAACTCACAAAGGGGAGTTTAATCCTAGGCACTGCCTCTGTCAATAGCATCAGCATTACAAAGGGCAGTTAGGACGAGAGGCTTACTGCCTTTTGAACGTAGGAGTTCTAGAATCTGTTGATCATCAGATTCACCCAAATGGACTTTTAATAGTGGAAATTCCCAAATCCTTTCTGTGCTTACAGAATAAGGATTTGGGGGAGTGGGAATCCCTGCTTTGAACATGAACCCTGGGAAACTAGAGCTCTGGAGCCTTTGTGGGAATGGACCCTCACAGGGGCTGTGAAAATAGTGTATCTGATCCGAGAAGCACTGGAGAGTAGCAGGGAGAGTGGGTTTTGAGGGGCTAGAAGTGTAGGCCAGTTGTAGGGATGGAAGACAGGAAGCTGTGCTTTGGCCCTAGTGATCTTGAGTGATGGTGAGGATTCCAGTCGAACTGTCTAGTGAGTATTTGAAAGGCAAGTTTAGAATTCTGGTGGTGGAAGAGAAGGAGAGGGATAAAGGAGGAAAACAGAGCAAGTGAAAGTGGATGAGTGAGAGACATAATGAAGGAATGAATGAATGAATTGTTGAACCAGGTAGATCTGAAAATGGGGCTGGATTATTGGCTGGTTTGGAAGCCATTTCTTCATTGAGACCTCTCAGTGTAAAGGAAGAGTGGATTGTCTTCCCTGTGGGGGAAGTGTTTAGAAGTCCAGTGTCCCTGGACAAAGCAGATGACATATGTGGTGCTTGGATTCTGAGTGGTTAAGCAAGTAGAGTGCTCAGTAAATCTAGGGAGAGTTTTTTTGTCAAGGTATAAGGATAGCACTGGGTATTGAGACATTCCAAGTGGAGAGTTCAGCACAATAGGTGTTGACATGAAAGAGTCATGACACCCATATTTGTGTGAGGAGCAGGCAGGGGAATCCAGGAAGGAATGGAAGGAACAGAGCTTTAGCATCCATCTCGTGGCATCTGGCAGAACTGTGATTTTTGAAACGAAGGCCAGGGTCCCCTGCCCCATTTTTGGACATCTTTGCTGATGTGGATGGAAAGCAGCTCTGGGTTGTGCAAGTCCATAGAGTGAGGCAGGTTGGGGGTGCTGGGGCTTATACTGGAGGCTTAGTGCCTATGAGGCACTAAGGAGTCACAGCACTTTGAAGTCCCAAACCCTGAGTGGCTGCAGCCGAGCTGAGAGGTGAGGTGATGATGTGCAGGAAGGCCAAGTGCTGTCTGGTCATATTTCAAAGAAAGGGAGACAAGATTTGGAGATCACCCATTGCTGTATGTGACGTGAGCTTTTGTTCCCTGTTTCATTTTCATGTCTCTCCTTTCCCTTTAATTAAATGATTCATTAAAATTTAATGTGTTTTCAATTCACTTATACCACTATTGGCAGAGGGACTACCCTGTGGTAAATCATGGAGGATAACTGTATGGACTGCAATTGTGATCTTACAAAGAAAGGAACCAATTGCTCGTTATTTCTTTTCTCTGTGTTAGTTACAGCTAATGTGGCCACCAACAGTATTACTATTTTTTATTTGATTGTGTATTCCCTTTTGCAAAAAGTACCCAATATCCCCTCCACCTCTAGCCTAAACATTATTACTAATTTGGATTAACAGTTTCTCAAGTTCAAATACTGGACATAGGGCTGTTAGAGAGATATATATATAAAAAATATATAAATATATATGTA
>NW_012101898.1:1486065-1517569 GCF_000951045.1 Mandrillus leucophaeus | reverse complement strand
ACCCCCCTGCAACCTCTGCCTCCCGGGTTCAGGCAATTCTCCTGCCTCAGCCTCCTGAGTCGCTGGGACTACAGGCGCCCGCCACCACACCCGGCTAATTTTTTGTGGTTTTTTTTGTAGAGGCAGAGTTTCACCATGTTAGCCAGGATGGTCTCAATCTCCTGACCTTGTGATCTGCCTGCCTCGGCCTCCCAAGAAATTGGATTTATGTATCTGTTCGAGGTGTCCACTTCAGTTATAGCAGTTTTTAAACTAAAAATTAATATAAGTTGAATGTAGGAAACAGAATGTTAATTCATTCTATCATAAATTATTGCACTAAGGTTTAAAAACTTTCATTAAATTAGACTATAACATAATATTTACTTTATAATATCAATCATTTTATCTTTATATCATTATTTTAAAATATGTATACTGTAGTTAAAATATGCTTCTATACATGCACAGCTGCATGTGTTTATAATATATAAATGAAGACATATACATTGGTTGGAAGTAAATGTCAGATCTCATTGATGAGAGTGTAGGAGAAAAACATTTGTGAAAATACCATTAGAGACCTATTCAATATTCTTTGTGAGCAACACGGTCTCAAATAGGCTTAAACCATCAATGGAAATGTAACTAGGCTAGGATTCACTTTCTGACAAAAGAAACATTTAATTTAAAAATCATTTGGGGAGAAAAAAATATTTTTGTTTTTGTTTGAAGGATGAGGTAAAAATGCTTTCCTTTTTTTTGGTTTTGTGTCCTCATTTCTACTTTTTTCAAATATCAACATGATATGAATGAGATCTAGTTTACAACTTGTACATTAGCTCCTGTGGGCTTAATCTTACCAAGACTACATTTTGGTTCCAGCCGCTTCATGATGTAACCACTTTTTGGTAAATTTGTTTTTATTTTAATGTTGGAGAAAAGACTTATTCTTAGCATTGCCCTAATTTTAGAAAATGAATTTCATTCATGAGAGTGTTCTTGGCTAGAAATACAAACACTGTAGAGAACAGTTTCACATTTATTTTCTCCTGTTTTACCATCTTTGAAAGAAAGTGAACTCCTGCTGGCTATTTTCTCTTGCCCCTCCCAGCTTCCATTCCTGCCTCTGTGCTGGGAAGCTCCTGTGACTGCCGTCATGCCCCTGTGCCCTCTCATGGCCAGCTGCATGGGCAATGGAAAAGGTCCTTGGAAGGCCTGTGGGAGAAAGGGGAGGGAAGTCCCAGCTGCAGTTTCCCCCACTGGCTGCCACTGGGTCACCTGGGACTGGCTGTGGCCATGGCCTCACACCGCAGCAGCCACACCCACCTGGCTCTTCCTGTATGACCCTGCATCCCCCAGTGTTCCTTTGGGCCCGCTGGTTCCACTGGGAACCCTTGTGTTTGCCTCTTCCACACCCGTGTCTTTGTTGATAATTGTCTTGTCAAGCCTTCTTCAAATTATCTTATGTGATGGTGTCACATAATTCTATAGAACCATTGATTCATAAATTATCCTAAAATATGCTTTAATATTTTCCCAGTTTGGGGAAGTATTTTTAATTAATTTTAGATATGTCATGTGTCTCTTTTACATTTATCTTAAACATTTGCTGGCTTATTCTCTTAATCCATGAGTGGTTTTGAAGACAGCAATATTCAGAATCTACTATTCTGGTACTCAGAATATTCAGGATATTTGGAAGGATATTCAGAAACTATTGAGTTTTGTTGAACATGATGACATTTTATTTTTAAAAAATTAGGGTTCGAGAGAAATAATTTTTAAGTTACTTTGCCATATTTGGCTACAGCAAGAGTTTGCAAACATTTTCTGTACAGGGCCAGATAGTAAATGTGGAGACATGTGATCTCCAGTATGACTAATCAACTCTGCCATCACGGTACAAAGCCAGCTGTAGACAGTATGTATATGAATAGGGATGGCTGAGTTTTAATAAAACTTTATTTCTAATAATAGATGGTGGGCCTGCTTTGGCCTGCCGACTGTAGTTTGCCAAGTCCTGTACTAGGGTGACATAACATTAGAAAATGGATATAATTTATTTCAGAAGAATATAATTTTTAAAGGTTTATAAATTATAAATTCTTGCAATGGATAAGATTAAAATATTTTTGACATTTAAATTATTATGTAAATCATATTTAGGGAAAAGTTTCAGTTACATTCCTCTAAAAATAATTACCATGTACAAAGAAATACTCAGCTTTAGGAATTATGTATATATGAAAAGATGTAGTGTCTATTCTGTTTACACTGAATAATATCTATTGTATTATATGATGGCTAAAAGCTGAATTTGATACTTTTGCTGACACCAAAGCCACTTAACAGATATTCAACTAACCCTAGCCGATGATGTTATTATAGATGGCATTTTTTGGATCACGCTGCTGCCTGGATTAATATAAAGATGAATGTCTGTATTCATCGTGCACGTGTGTGCCTGTGTCTGTGCTCAAGTGCACAGTTGCCTGTGTCTCTGGAAGAAGTGCAGGTGGATGGGGGAGGGTTAGTGGGTAACTGACCCATTCGCTTCTGGTCCTCTGCATTCCTGGCCACCCCAGGAGTGTATGTTTTCTCCCTCAATGCATTGGGTACATGTAGGAAAACAGTGACGGACAACATTTGCTTGCAATTGTTCTGCTTGCACCTAAAAAAGGAAATGTGTTCAGAGATCAGAGTCCAAAGCCAGTTCTGGTCCAAGGTGCGAAGGGGCCCGGCCCAAGGCCAAGATCTCGGGGGACTCTCAGCTATCTTATCATTCAGTGTTTCTTATTCTCTGCTGATGGGCTTTCCTTTGGGTATTTGCCAAGATGAATTTGCCATTTTTCAGTCTTAATATACTTAATTATAAAACTTCACGTCGTGTGTGTGTGTGTATGTGTGTATAAGTGTGTGTAAGGGGGGGGAGATTATGAAAATATGAATGAATGATTGAATAAAACACATGAATAAGGAATATATTATTTGGACTGGAGGAGTGAGTTAACTGTCCAGGCTTGGTCAGTCAATTCTTGAAGGGGCAGTTTCCTGGCGGTGAGGTGGTGAGCTGACGAGAGGACCACACTTGTCTGCATGCAAATATCCCTTACCCAAAGCAGTACATGGGAAGTCAAGCCCAGTCAGCAAACAATGATTGCTGAACTGTATTAATATGGTCTGGGAGGTAGAAAAAAAGAGTATAGAGGGGTACCAGAGTCTGGGGGAAAAAATCGATGGTAGGAAAAAAAATGCATATGATGTAAATTTTAAAAATCATCTTATGAAAACATTGCAATTACTTGAAAATTTGCCTTTATGTTGTTATAATCAGTTAAAGGTAACCCAACTCTGTATAATACACATGGCATATTATCAAATACAGGCTCATAAGAAGTCTCCTGGGTAATTCTTTTTATTATAATGTTAAAGATAGAATTGCTACACCTTATCTTAGCAAGTGTATTTAGTCAATATGGTGAAACAAACTCCTAGCATTCCGCAGCATTATACAAACAGATAAATATCACTTAGTGCAGCCTGCCTCAGTTTTCGTGGAAGCATCCTTTAAAAAAAAAGTTGTATGGATACATTATAGTTGTACCTACATATGGAACACTTGTGCTATTTTGATACAAGCAAATACAATGTATAATGATCAAATCTGGCTAATTGGGGTATGCATCACCTCAACCATTTATCATTACTTTGTGTCAAAAACATTCTAAATCTATTTTTCTGCTTATTTTAAAATAGACAATAAATTATTATTAAGACAGTATTCCTTTTGCTCCCTATGAAGCAGCCATCACCAGAACATTTGGGTCAAGGTCATTACAGGAGGTCACCCTCATGACTTGAGAAGGGCTTTTCATCTCCTTGAGAGTGTGTTCTCCATGCTATGCTCCTGAGATCAATCCTTGAAGCTTCAAAAGTCACCTCTGCCTGCCTGTGGAGGAATGATTGGCAGGGAGATTGATCGCGTATCTAGAAACAGATATTGTGGGAACTTGTGAGCTGGTATTTATGTCTGGCTTAGAGAAGAACCAGGCCTGGCTAGTTTTGAGTCTTTTGACTGATAGTTTTAACAGGGCAACTATAGTTTGTGTTAAACCGTGTGTTTAATTTGGATGTCAGTATGTTGAGAGACTAAAGAGTTTCTTGTTAATCCCATGTTTCTTTGTGGAGGAAAGCTCTAGGCATTTTTGTTCTTTCAAACTGACTCAGAGGTCACTGTCTTGGCAG
The DNA here is from genome assembly GCF_000951045.1 of Mandrillus leucophaeus. Lineage (NCBI taxonomy): Eukaryota > Metazoa > Chordata > Mammalia > Primates > Cercopithecidae > Mandrillus > Mandrillus leucophaeus. The sequence goes on along the minus strand of NW_012101898.1, from coordinate 1,513,342 downwards.
GTTCACAGCCCAGTGATTGAAGATTGAGATTTTCTCCAGAAGAAGGAAAGGGGTATATTTATGGAGAATAACAAGATGGTTTGTAGAATCCTACATTGCACTGCGGAGTTGACTCAGTTGTATCATGAAATACTAGCATTTTTCACACAGGAACATTTTGTAACAAGAAATGTTAGAAATCCTTTCTAGAGTAGAAGACATACTAGATGATAGTTGGAAGGAAAAAGAGACTGTGGAATGATGTGTAAATGCTTCGAATTAAAGGGAGGGGCCTCAAAAAGTGTTGGAGGCTTGAGGAATTTAGCACACAACTACAGATGTTTCTTCCTCCCTTCCTCTACTTGGTTCTATTATTAGAATAGGAGGATGTGAGAATTTTCTTGCTGGGAAGTCTGCCTCAGACTGGTAGAGTTTGTCTGGCTGGCTAAGGGGGTGCCCCCTTCCTGTGTTATCATCACATTTTCTTGGGCAGGGTTCTGGCTGCCAGGACGGATCCTTCCCTCCCCCAGTACTAGAATAGAACTATAATTGAAGCAATGTGCAGTACATTTTCACAAGGAGAGCTATTTATTAAAGCTTATCCTTTTTGTGCTGGTAGGCTTCTTCCAGCTAAAAACTGCAAGAACAAATAAGAAGACTGTTCTTCATTTTATACAAAAACATCTTAGGTCTGTATTAGCCGATGATCAGGGAGTCTGTTTCATTTGTGATTTCCTCAAAATTTTACCCACTAAAAGAATTACTGAGTTAGCAAATAAAGAGAAAAATACCATCACTTGCGATTGTTAAAAAAAAAATTGATGAAATATGTCGAATTTGAATCAGCTCAATCCATTATAGAAAAGGAATGGAAGTAATTATATTGTCATCTTTCCTTATATGCTGGCTCATTGTTAACTCCCTAACGGTTGCTTTCTCTACATAATTCATTCAGGATGTGTCTACATTGATACTTCTCAGGCAAGCAAATCTGAGTTTGAGTTTACATTATGAAACTGAAGGTCTTTTGCTTTCTCCTTGTCACTACCAGTTTCTCTCAGAATTCTGTATTAGCTACTGTTTTATAGCCTACTGCAAATGACTATTGTGTTAGATATCCATTATGGTGTGCTTTCATTTGGAATTAGAGTATTCAATCAAGAGAAAAAATTAGGCACAGATAGCATCTATCTCTCATCTGTCTATCTATCTAATATCTATTAATCTATTACCTGTTATCTATCATCTGATATTTATCCATCATCTGTTATCTATCATCTATCTATTATCTGTTATCTATCTATCTGTCTGTCTATCTATCTATCTATCTATCTATCTATCTATCTATCTGTCTGTCTGTCTGTCTGTCTGTCTGTCTGTCTGTCTGTCTATCTATCTATCTATCTATCTATCTATCTATCTATCTATCTATCTATTTTTTAGTAAGACCACGTATCACATGCATGGAGATGTACAGTGATTAAGTCCATGTACCTCGGGTTCTGTGTTATGTCCTGCAATCATGGAAAATAAGGTGAAGTTTGAGCACTTTTCGAGACTGTTGAGGGGCAGTTGAGGAACACCTTGGGAACAGTTATTGGAGAGAGAGGAACGTGCCTACATTTGCATATGTTCTATTTATCTAATACTGAGCATGTCCAGGGCAGTGGACAAAACTTACCAACTTGCCTGTGTTGGGGCATTTGGTTAAAAATTAACAGACAGAGGCAAACTGACACAATAGCTACTTTGCCCAGCCACGGAGTGTGGTGGGTGGAATTCCAGGATGGCCCCAGGATTCTGCCCCCTGGTGGAAATACCCTATACGATCCCCTCTCCTTGAGTGTGGGCAGGACCATAATTAGTTTACCTTATATGGTAAGAGTAAGGGGATTTTGCAGATGGAATTAAGAACCCTAATCAGTTGAGTATAGGTTAGTCAAAAGGGACAACATCCTGGATGAATCTGACCTAACAGACGAATCTTTGAAAGGGCCACAGCAGGTGCTCTTCTGTTGTCTTTGAAGAAGCAAAATTCCATCTTGTATAGAGAACCACAGGGCAGAGAGGGGTGGGCATTCCCCAGCATCAAAGGGTCTCAGTCCTACAGTCATGAAGAACTGAATTTTTCCAGCAACCAATGAGTTTAGAAGACTATCACAAGCCTAAAAAGACATCTCAGCCTCAGGACAATGAGATTCTAAACAGAGGATCTGGTTAAACCACGAATGGACTCCTGACCCATGAGAATTGAGAGATAATTCATAGGTATTGCTTCGGGGCTCCAGGTTTATGGCATTTATTAGACAGCAAAAGGAAACTAAAACAAGAGATCTATCAGTTTTGTGATACTGCTGCAAAAAAAATTATCCCATACTCAGTGGCTTAAAACAATGTAAATTTATTATCTTACCATTTTGGATGTCAGAAGTTCAAAACTGGTCTTAGTGTGCTTAGGTCAAGGTGTTGGCAGTTCTGCTTCCCTCTTGGAGGCTCTTCGGTGGAGAATCAGTTTCCTTGCCTTTTCCAGCTTCTACAAGATACCTGTTTTTCATGGCTCAATCGATTAACAGCCTTAATTCTGTCTGCAATCTAAACTTTCCCCCTTGCCATGAAGCATAACATGGTCACAGGTTGTAAGGATTAGGAAGTGGGACTCTATTTTGCCTACCACTAGGAATTTAGGATTGATGCTGTGGGATGGGGAGGTGCACATGTGAGAAGATGGAATTACGTATTTTAGAGCAATCTGATGACACAGGAAGGGTCCGCTTGGGGGTTCCTTTATCCATCTGGTCAGCTACAACTGCCAGAAAGTGCATGATGCCTCCATGGACCTCTGATACTTGAGATTATACTGTTTTTTCTTATTTTCTAGAAAAAGTATTTAGGTATAAATATATGTTGTATAGTGCTCATTTTCCTTAATATTCATTTTTCAGAGAGGAGTGTGTCATTTTGTACATGTGTATTACATTGGTTGAAAGTTTTAGGAATGGGCAAGTTATTGCTTTTTCAGGGTTCTGCCTTTAGAAATCCTGTGTCCTCTTCTCTGCATTATTGAAAACCATAGAGATAAATATGTGGCCCATACCCATGTTCACAGGACTCACTGCTTGAATCACGTTTGGTCTCATGTCTTTCCAACCAACTTCCTCTTCGCTTCATTTTGTTTTGTTTTGTTTTGTTTTACTTTCTTCTATTTGACGGGTTTTTGTAATTTTATTTTTATTCATTTTTAAGTGTTTGGCATTAATATTTTTGCTCCAAGATTTGAACTAATCTGCCATGATGCTCTTGTGTTAAAGGTGGAAGGAAATGAGGCGTGAACTGTCTCTCACATTACTTAAAAGGTGCCTGGTCTGGGCACGGTGGCTCACCTCTGTAATCCCAGCACTTTGGGAGGCTCTGGTGGGTGGATCATGAGGTCAGGAGTTCGAGACCAGCCTAGCCAAGATGGTAAAACCCTGTCTGTACTAAAAATACAAAAATTAGCTGGACATGGTGGCTAAAATTACATAAGCGCCTGTAATCCCAGCTACTTGGGAGGCTGAGGTAGAACCCGGTCAGCAGAAGTTGCAGTGAGCCGAGATTGCACCACTGCATTCCAGCCTGGGTGACAGAGCAAGGCTCTGTCTCAAAAACAAAAAAAAAGTGCCTGTATCCCAAAGAGGATATGAAATTATTGACTGTTGCCCATTAGTCATGGCATGCTGTCTTCTCCTCGGTCTGGGACAGTAGTATCTCTTGGTTCCTGTCATTCAGGTTGTATGGCTCTATTTGCCTTACCCTGTTTGGTGATCTGGGGGTCTGTAGGAATCCAGATGATTCTCGTTGTCCCTGAAGAACCCTGTTAGTCCATAAGTCAATAGATAATCAATAAAATAATATGGATATGGGATTTGCTTTTCATATAAAGTAGGGTTTCTCAGTCTTGGCACAGTTGACTTTTTACGCTAGATAATTCACTGTTGTGTAGGCTGCCCTGTGCAGCATAGGATATTTAGCATCATCCTGGACTCTACCCACTAAATGCCAGTAGCAACCCCTTCCCAGCTGTGACAACCAGAAATGTATCCAGACATTGCTGAATGTCCCCTGGGGGGCAAAACTATCCCTATTTGGGGACCACAGTTATAAATATATATGAAAATTATAGGGAAAACATTTTGGATGGGAGTTGTTGACAGGCTTGAATTAGGTATTTGCATGAAGTAAAGGTATTGACATCGTAGAAAAGAAAAATTCTGTGCTAGAGGGAAAATGGAAATTTTATTCCTATAGAAGTAAAGATACATTATCAAAGTACAGTAACTGATATATTATTTTTGTGTATTTTCTGTCCTACCAGGATCATTAAATATTAGAAATGAAATTCTGATAACTCATCTTAACTCAGTAATATAAATATATTTGGTTTCTCATCTATAAAGGAAAGATGATAATGGTTCCTACCTCATAGGGTTATTATGAAGCTTAAATGAGACTTTTAAAGTGGTTTTTCTCATGCCTTGAAGTTCTTAATTCATGTTAACTAATACTATTAATGAAGAATAGGGTTAGATTAATGGAGGAATTATTTACATTGTATACACACAGATACACCTACACATATAATTATTTATTGTTATTTTCTAAAACTTTACGTTTTATTCATAATTGGAACAATTTCCTTCCGGGTCTGAGGAAGACAATTGGATGAATATTGCTGTTGTCAGTGATGTTCTCATCTTAGCAAGCCTGGTTAACTTGAGAGTCCTCCACCTAAGAATTTTGGTTTGCTTTTCAAATTCCTGTTTCTCTTAATTTCAGAGGTATCCAGTTTGCCTATGTACCAAAATAACTGAAGTCTTGAACACTGCATATTTTAATGTAGGAAACTGGACTTCAAATGTCATGTTTAGATTGTCATCCTTGATATAATTATAATTTGAGACTGGGCAAGTGAGAGCTTCTCTTATGAGTAGTAACCCTACTCCTATGAGTAGTCCTGTTCATGGAAATAGGCACTAACAGGGGGTCAGGCTGAGGGAGTCCTGGTTCTGCAAGGGCTGTGTGGCCTGGGCCAAGTCCTGCGTCCAGATGTACTTCACTTTCCCACCTGTGAAGAATGATGCTGCTCAGGTGGTCTTGAAGGACCTTTCCCACTTTCATCTTTGCCTTTCTTTTCTTTACTTTTCTATTCTTCATTGAAAAGAGCAACAGGGATCATGTGTTCTTTGTAGTGATTGGTCCACTTATTAACAATTAAATGGAATCTACTGAATACAGAGACATCTGCTGCAGTAAATGTAAAGTAAAAAATCAGAATCTGTAATTAGGGGTCCTGGATTTGTCAGTGTACAAAGCCCTGGTATTAGATTTGCTTTTGACATTGGTATTTTTTTCCTACTCCTAAGATGGAATTCCTCTAAGAAAAAATACATGTTAAAAGAAATTGCTCCAAAATCCTGTCCTGCAAGCACTCATCATTCTGCATCAGGGTTCAGTCACCTCTTTCTTGGAAAGGGCTGGATAGTTAATATTTTAGCCTCAGCAGGCCAAGTGACAAAATGGTCCTATGCAAGTTGATATTAGTCAGTTATCACGCTGCTGTCAAGAACTACCTGAGACTGAGGCTGGGTAATTTATGAACAAAAGAGGTTTAATTGACTCATAGTTCCACGGGCTTAACAGGAAGCATGACTTGGAGGCCTCAGGAAACTTACAATCATGGCAAAAGGCAAAGGGAAAGCAAGCGTGTCTTACCGTGGTGGGGCGAGGGGGTGGGGGAAGAGAGAGAGAGAGAGAGAGAGAGAGAGAGAGAGAGAAGGGGGAAGTGCCACACGTTGTTAAACCATCAGATCTCATGAGAACTCACTCACTATCATGAGAACAGCAAGGGGGAAATCTGCCCCTACGTTCCAATCACCTTCCACCAGGCCCCTCCCCTGTCATGCAGGGATTATAATTCAACATGAGATTTGGATGGGACACAGAGCTAAGCCATATCATTCTGCCCCTGGCCCCTCCAAAATCTTGTGTCCTTTTCACACTTCAAAATCTATCATGGCTTCCCAACAATCCCCCATACTCTTATCTCATTCCAGCATTAACTCAAAAATCCATGTCCAAAGTCACATCTGAGACAAGCCAAGTCTCTTCTACCTATGATCCTGTAAAATCGAAAACAAGTTAGTTACTTCCAAGATACAATAGGGGTACAGGCATTGGGTAAATGTTCACATCCCAAATGGGGGAAATTGGCCAAAACAAAGGGTCTAGAGACCCCATCCAAGTCCAAAACCCAGCAGGGCCATCATTCAATCTTAAAGCTCCAAAGTAGTCTTCTTTGACTCTATGTCTTGCATCGAGACCATACTAACATAAAGGGTGGGCTCCCAAGGCCTTTCGCAGCTCTGCCCCTCTGGCTTTGCATGGTACAGCCCCCTTGGCTGCTTTCATGAGCTGGTGTTGAGTTCCTGTGGGTTTTCCAGATGCATAGTACAAGTTGTTCATGGATCTATAATTCTGGGGTCTGGAGGATGGTGGCCCTCTTCTCACAGCTCCACTAGGCAGTGTTCCAGTGGGGACTCCATACTGGGACTCCAACCCCACATTCCCGCCCTGCACTGCCCTACTGTAGGTTCCCCACGAGGGGTCCACCCCTGCAGCAGACTTCTGCCTGGACAGTAAGATGTTTACAAACATCCTCTGAAATCTAGGTGGAGGTTCCCAAACCTCAAGTCTCACCTTCTTTGCACCTGTAGACCCAGCACCACATGGAAGCTGCTGAGGCTTGGGGCTCACATCCTCTGAAGCCTTGGCCTGAGCTGTACATTGGCCCCTTTAGCCATGGCTGGAGCTGAACCATATGTGATACAGGATACTGTGTTCTGAGGCTGCACAGAACAGCAGGGCCCTGGGCTTCACCCACAAAACCATTTTTCCCTCCTAGGCCTCCAGGCCTGTGATGAGAGGGGCTTCCATGAAGGTCTCTGAAATGCTCTGGAAATATATTCCCCATTGTCTTGGTTATTAACATTTGGCTGTTCTTTACTTATGTACATTTCTGCAGCAGGCTTGATTTTTTTCCCCAGAAAATGGGTTTTTCTTTTCTACCACATGGCCGTACTGCAAATTTTCCAAACTTTTATGCTTTGCTTTCCTTTTAATTTTAAGTACCAATTTCAGATAATCTCTTTGTTCATGCATATGAACATACACTTTTAGAAACCATCAGATCACCTCTTGAATGCTTTACTGCTTAGAAATGTCTTCTACCAGATATCCTAAATAATCTCTCTCAAGTTCAAAGCTCCACAGATCTCTAGGGCAGGGACAAAATGCCACTAGTCTCTTTGCTAAAGCACAGCAAGGGTTGCCATCACTCCACTTCCCAGTAAGTTCCTTATTACCAACTGTGACCTCATCAGCTGGGACTTCTTATTTTTTTTCAAGTTTACATAACTTTAATAATCTTTAGTAAATGCAGCTGATTTTAAAATTACTGATAAAGTAAAATAAAAACGACTCCAGAATTTGATTTAAACATGTTTTTTGGGTCTATTGATAAGTCAATGCTGTCTCTACTAGATGTGTTCTTTTTAAATTATAGTTTAAGTTCTGGGGTACATGTGCAGAACATGCAGGTCTGTTACATAGGTATACATATGCCATGGTTGTTTACTGCACCCATCAACTCATTGTCTACATTAGGTATTTCTCCTAATGCTATCCCTCCCCTAGCACCCCTCCGCCTGACAGTGTGTGATTTTTCCCCTCCCTGTGTCCATGTGTTCTTATTGTTCAACTCCCACTTATGAGTGAGAACATGTGGTGTTTGGCTTTCTGTTCTTGTGTTAGTTTACTGAGAATGATGGTTTCCAGCATCATCCATGTCCCTGTACAGGACAGGAACTCATCCTTTTATATGGCGTCATAGTATTCCATGGTGTATATGTGCTACATTTTCTTTATCCAGTCTATCATTGATGGGCATTTGAGTTGATTCCAAGTCTTTGCTATTGTGAACAGTGCCACAATAAATATATGTGTGCATGTGTCTTAATAGTAGAATGATTTATAATCCTTTGGATATATATCCAGTAATGGGATTGCTGGGTCAAATGGTATTTTTAGTTCTAAATTCTTCAGGAATTGCCACACTGTCCTCCACAATGGTTGAACTAATTTACACTCTCACCAATAGTGTAAAAGCATTCCTATTTCTCCATATCCTCTCCAGCATCTGTTGTTTCTTGACTCTTTAACGATCACCATTCTAACTGACATGATGTGGTATCTCATTGTGGTTTTGATTTGCATTACTCTAATGATCAATGATGACGAGCATTTTTTCATGTTTGTTGGCAGCATAAATGCCTTCTTTGGAGAAGTGTCTGTTCATATCCTTTGCCCACTTCGTGATGGGGTTTTTTGTTCTTTTTGTAAATTTGTTTAAATTCTTTGTAGATTCTGGACATTAGCCTTTTGTCAGAAGGGTAGATTGCAAACATTTTCTCCCTTTCTTTAGGTTGCCTGTTCATTCTGATGATACTTTCTTTTGCTGTGCAGAAGCTGTTTAGTTTAACTAGATCCCATTTGTCTATTTTGACTTTTGTTGCCATTGCTTTTGGTATTTTAGTCATGAAGTCTTTGCCCATGCCTATGTCCTGAATGGTATTGCCTAGGTTTTCTTTTAGGGTTTTTATGGTTTTAGGTCTTACATTTAAGTCTTTAATATATCTTGGGTTAATTTTTGCGTAAGATAAGGAAGGGATCCAGTTTCAGTTTTCTGCACATAGCTAGCCAGTTTTCCCAACACCATTTAAGAAAGAGAGAATCCTTTTCCCATTGCTTGTTTTTGTCAGGTTTGTCAAAGATCTGATGGTTGTAGATGTGTGGTGATATTTCTGAGGCCTTTGTTCTGTTCCATTGGTATATATATCTGTTTTGGTACCAGTACCATGCTGTTTTACTGTAGCCTTGTAGTATAGTTTGAATTCAGGTAGCATGATGCCTCCAGCTTTGTTCTTGTTGCTTAGGATTGTCTTGATTATGTGGTCTCCTTTTTGGTTCTATATGAGATTTAAAGTACATTTTGCCAACTCTGTGAGGAAAGTCAGCAGTAGCTTGATTCGAATAGCATTGAATCTGTAAATTACTTTGGGCAATGTGGCCATTTTCACGATATTGATTCTTCCTATCCATGAGCATGGAATGTTTTTCCATTTGTTTGTGTTTTGTCTTATTTCCTTGAGCAGTGGTTTGTAGTTCTCCTTGAAGAAGTCCTTCACATCCATTGTAAGTTGTATTCTTAGGTATTTTATTCTCTTTGTAGCAATTGTGAATGGGTGTTCACTCATGATTTGGCTATTTGTCTGTTATTGGTGTATAGGTAGCTTGTGATTTTTGCACATTGATTTTGTGTCCTGAGACTTTGCTGAAGTTGCTTATCAGCTTAAGGAGATTTTGGGCTGAGACGATGGGATTTTCTAAATATACAGTCATGTCATCTGCAAACAGAGACAATTTGACTTCCTCTTTTCCTAATTGAATACACTTTATTTCTTTCTTTTGCCTGATTGCTCTGGCCAGAACTTCCAATATTGTGTTGAATCGGAGTGGTGAGAGAGGGCATCCTTGTCTTGTGCTGGTTTTCAAAGGGAATGCTTCCAGTTTTTCGCACATTCAGTATGATGTTGGCTGTGGGTTTGTCATAAACAGCTCTTATTATTTGAGATATGTTCCATCAATACCTAGTTTATTGAAAGTTTTTAGCATGAAGGGTTGTTGAATTTTGTCAAAGGCCTTTTCTGCATCTATTGAAATAATCATATGTTATTTCTCATTGATTTTGTTTATGTGATGGATTACCTTGATTGATTTTCGTATGTTGAACCAGCCTGCATCCTCACAGTGAAGACGACTTGATTGTGGTGGACAAGCTTTTTGATGTGCTGCTGGATTCAGTTGCCAGTATTTTATTGAGGATTTTCACATCAATGATCATCAGGGATATTGGCCTGAAATTTTCTTTTTTTGTTGTGTCTCTACCAGGTTTTGGTATTAAGATGATGCTGGCCTCATGAAATGAGTCGGGGAGGATTCCCTCTTTTTCTGTTGTTTGGAATAGTTTTACAAGGAGTGGTACCAGCTTCTCTTTGTACCTTTGGTAGAATTCGGCTGTGAATCCATCTGGTCCTCAACTTTTTTTGGTTGGTGGGCTATTAATTGCTTCCTCAATTTTAGAACTTGTTATTGGTCTATTCAAGGATTCGACTTCTTCCTGGTTTAGTCTTGGGAGGGTGTACGTGTCCTGGAGCATTTCCATTTCTTCTAGATTTTCTAGTTTATTTGCATAGAGGTGTTTATAGTATTTTCTGGTAGTAGTTTGTATTTCTGTGGGATAGGTAGTGATATATGCTTTATCTTTTTTTATTGCATCTATTTGATTCTTCTCTCTTTTTTTCTTTATTAGTCTGGTTAGCAGTCTATCTAGTTTGTTGATCTTTTCAATAAACCAGCTCCTGGATTCATGGATTTTTTCGAAGGGTTTTTCATGTGTCTATCTCCCTTAGCTCTGCTCTGATCTTAGTTATTTCTTGCCTTCTGCTAGCTTTTGAATTAGTTTGCTCTTGTTTCTCTAGTTCTATTAATTCTGATGTAAGTGTGTCAATTTTAGATCTTTCTTGCTTTCTTTTTTGGGCATTTAGTGCTATAAATTTCCCTCTATACACTGCTTTAAATGTATTCCAGAGATTCTGGTACATTGTGTCTTTGTTCTCATTGGTTTCAAAGAACATCTTTATTTCTGCCTACATTTTGTTATTTACAGTAGTCATTCAAGAGCAGGTTGTTCACTTTCCAAGTAGTTGTGTGGTTTTGAGTGGGTTTCTTAATCCTGAGTTCTAATTTGATTACACTGTTGTCTGAGAGACAGTTTTTTACGATTTCCGTTCTTTTGCATTTGCTGAGGAGTGTTTCACTTCCAATTAGGTGGTCAGTTTTAGAATAAGTGTGATATGGTGCTGAAAATAATGTATACTCTGTTGATTTGGGGTGGAGAGTTCCGTAGATGTCTATTAGGTCCACTTGGTCCAGAGCTGAGTTCAAGTCCTGGATATCCTTGATAACTTTCTGTCTCGTTGATCTGCCTAATATTGACTGTGGGATATCAAAGTATCCCACTATTGTTGTGTGGGAGTCTAAGTCTCTTTGCAGGTCTCTAAGAACTTGCTTTATGAATCTGGGTGCTCCTGTATTAGGACCATATATATTTAGGATAATTAGCTTTTCTTATTGCATTGATCCCTTTACCATTATGTAATGCCCTTCTTTGTCTCTTTTGATCTTTATTGGTTTAAAGTCTGTTTTATCAGAGACTAACATTGCAACCCCTGCTTTTGTTTTTTGCTGTCCATTTGCTTGGTAAGTATTCCTCCATCCCTTTATTTTGAGCCTAAGTGTGTCTTTGCACGTGAGATGGGTCTCCTGAATACAGCACACCAATGGGACTTGATTCTTTATCCAATTTGCCAGACTGTGTCTTTTAATTGGGACATTTAGCTCATTTACATTTAAGGTTAATATTTTCATGTGTGGGCTGGGCGCGGTGGCTCATGCTTGTAATTGCAACACTTTGGGAGGCCTAGGCAGGCAGATCACAAAGTCAGGAGATCGAGACCATCTTGGCTAACATGGTGAAACCCCGTCTGTACTAAAAATACAAAAAAATTAGCTGGGTGTGGTGGTGGGCACCTGTAGTCCCAGCTACTCCGGAGGCTAAGGCAGGAGCATGGTGTGAACCCGGGAGGCGGGGCTTGCAGTGAGCTGAGATCACGCCACTGCACTCCAGCCTGGGGGACAGAGCAAGACTCCATCTCAAAAAATAAAATAAAATAAAATAAAATAAAATAAAATAAAATATTGTTATATGTGAATTTGACCCTGTCATTATGATGCTAGCTGGTTATTTTGCCCATTAGTTGATGCAGTTTCTTCATAGCATGGATGGTCTTTGCAATTTGGTATGTTTTTGCAGTGACTGGTACCAGTTGTTCCTTCCCATGTATAGTGCTTCCTTCAGGAGCTCTTGTAAGGCAGGCCTAGTGGTGACAAAATCTCTCAGCATTTGCTTGTCTGTAAAGGATTTTATTTCTCCTTCACTTATGAAGCTTAGTTTGGCTGGATATGAAATTCGGGGTTGAAAATTCTTTTCTTTAAGAATGTTGAATATTGGCCCCCACTCTCTTCTGTCTTGTACAGTTTCTGCTGTGAGATCCACTGTTAGTCTGATGGGATTCCCTTTGTGGGTACCCTGACTTTTCTGTCTTGGCTGCCCTTATTATTTTTTCCTTCATTTTTACCTTGGTGAATCTGATGTTTATGTGTCTTAGGGTTGCTATTCTCTAGGAGTATCTTTGTGGTGTTCTCTTTATTTCCTGAATTTGAATGTTGGTCTACCTTGCTAGTTTGGGGAAGTTTTCCTAGATAATATCCTGAAGAGTGTTTTCCAACTTGGTTTAATTCTCCCTGTCACTTTAAGGTACATGGATCAAACGTAGATTTGGTCTTTTCACATAGTCCCATATTTCTTGGAGGCTTTGTTCGTTTCTTTTCACTCTTTTTTCTCTAATCTTGTCTTCACCTTTATTTCATTGACTTCATCTTCAATCTCTGATATCCTTTCTTCCACTTGATCGATTCAGCTATTGATACTTGTGTATGCTTCATGAATTTCTCGTGCTGTGTTTTTCAGCTCCGTCAGGTCATTTATGTTCTTCTCTAAACTGGTTATTCTAATTAGCAATTAATCTAGCCTTTTTTCAAGGTTCTTAGCTTCCTTGGATTGGGTTAGAATGTGCTCCTTTACCTTAGAGGAGTTTGTTATTACCCACCTTCTGAAGCCTACTTCTGTCAATTCGTCAAACTCATTCTCCATCCAGTTTTGTTCCCTTGCTGGAGAGGAGTTGTGATCCTTTGGAAGAGAAGAGGCGTTCTGGTTTTTGGACTTTTTAGCCTTTTTGCACTGGTTTCCCCCATCTTCGTGTATTTATCTACCTTTGGTCTTTGACGTCAGTGACCTTTGGCTGGTGTCTCTGAGTGGGCGTCCTTTTGGGTTGATGTTGATACCATTCCTTTGTTTGTTAGTTTTCCTTCTAGCATTCAGGCCCCTCTTCGGCAGGTGTGCTGGAGTTTGCTGGAGGTTCACTCCAGACCCTGTTTGCCTGGGTATCACCAGCAGAGGCTGCAGAATAGCAAAGATTGCTTCCTGTACCTTCCTCTGGAAGCTTTGTCCCAGAGGGGCACCCACCAGATGCCAGCCAGAGCTCTCCTGTATGAGGTGTCTCTCGGCCCATACTGGGAGGTGTCTCACATTCACAATGCACCAGGGTCAGGGACCCACTTGAGGAGTCTGTCTGTCCCTTATCAGAACTCAAATGCTGTGCTGGGAGATCCACTGCTCTTTTCAGAGCCATAAGGGAAGACGTTTCAGTCTGCTGAAGCTGCACCCACAACCTCCCCTTCCCCCAGATGCTCTGTCCCAAGGAGGTGGGGGTTTTATCTATAAGTCCCTGACTGGGGCTGCTGCATTTTTTTCAGAGATGCCCTGCCCAGAGAGGAGAGGCGATCTGGCTTCAGTGGCCTTGCTGAGCTGCAGTGGTGGGCTCCGCCCAGTTCCAACCTTCCAGGGGCTTTGTTTACACTGTGAGGGTAAAACCGCCTACTCAAGCCTCAGCAATGGCAGATGCTCCTCTCCCCGCACCAAGCTCCAGTGACCCACCTCCAGCTCAGACAGCTGTTCTAGCAGCGAGAATTTCAAGCCAGTAGATCCTAGGTTGCTGGGCTCTGTGGGGGTGGGACCTGCCGAGCCAGACCACTTGGCTCCCTGGCTTCAGCACCCTTTCCAGGGGAGTGAATGATTCTGTCTTGCTGGTGTTCCAGGTGCCACTGGGGTATGAAGAAACAACTCCTGTGGCTAGCTCAGTGTCTGCCCAAACAGCCGCCCAGTTTTGTGCTGGAAACCCAGGGCCCTGGTGGTGTGGGCACCGAAGGGAATCTCCTGGTCTGCGGGTTGCAAAGAGTGTGGGAAAAACGCAGTATCTGGGGCGGAGTGCAAGGTACAGTCCCTAATGGCTTCCCTTGGCTAGGGGAGGGAGTTCCCTGACCCATTGTGCTTCCCGGGTGAGGCGATGCCCCACCCGGCTTTGCCTCCCCCTTCTGGGGTTGTACCCATTGTCCAACAAGTCCCAATGAGATGAACCGAGTACTTCAGTTGGAAATGCAGAAATCACCCACCTTCTGCGTTGATCTCGCTGGGAGCTGCAGGTCAGAGCTGTTCCTATTCAGCCATCTTGCCAGCAATCCCCTTCTTTGTTTTTATTACTTATCAGTGTTTTGGTCAAAACCATTCAATAAGTCTCTAGGAAGTTCTAAACTTTCCCACATTTTCCTGTCTTCTTCTGTGCCCTTCAAACTGTTCCAGCCTCTGCCTGTTACTCAGTTCCAAAGTCGCTTTCACATTTTCGGGTATGTTTATAGCAGTACCTCATTCCTGGTACCAATTTTCTTTATTCATTCATTCTCATACTACTATAAAGACCTACCTGAGACTGGGTAATTTATGAAGAAAAGAGGTTTAATTGACTCACAGTTTCACAGGCTTAACAGGAAGCATGGCTTGGAGGCCTCAGGAAACTTACAATCATGGTGGAAGGCAAAGGGTAACCAAGCATATCTTACCATGGAGAAGAAGAAGAGAGCAAGTCAACTTTTAAACCATCAGATCTCATGAGAATTCAGTCACTATCATGAGAGCAGCACGGGGGAAATCTGTCACTGTGATCCAAAGACCTCCCACGAGGCCCCTCCCCTGACAGGTGGGGGTTACAGTTCAACACGAAGTTTGCGGGGGACACAGAACAAAACCATATCAAGTTCCTTATGTTAAAAAGGAGAAAACAAACACTCACAAATTCTTTCTTGAATATGTGAAAATATAAAACCCATTTTTAGCAAGCAGGCCATCAGATAATAGGCAGTGGGCTGGATTTGACCCACAGGCTGTAGTTTGCCATTCTGATATACATTGGAGAAGTCTGCCTCTTACATCTCAAAAACATTATGGCTCATATTTCATCTATTTCTTTTTTCTTTTCTGACCAGAAGTTCCAGGTAAAGCAAAGCTCTTTAACCTTGTCCTGGGGAAACCCTCCTCCCCGCTGCCCCTACCTGCTGCCCCAACGTCAGAGTATGCCAAATCTGGGCTGCTGCTTTCTAGGTATGTTGGAAGCATCTCCAGTCAGTTCTCAGACAATGTTCTCCCAAAGTGAATGCCATGTTTCCAACCAGCCTCGACTTTCCCCAACTCTCAGTACCTTTCGTACTTCCTTTTCTGGCCAGAATCTAGAAAGATTCTAGATTGTTATTGTTTCCTATGGGACTTGCTCAAGTTTTGGGTCACCTATCTCTGAAAATTGTCATTTCCATATAGATTTGTAATGTTATTGAATTGGAGGTCTCATAGATCACCCCCAGGTTCAATAATTTTCTGGGACTCAAGGACTCAGCATATATGCACAGCTGTGATTTATTACAGTGAAGGAAAAAAACAAAATCAGCCAAGACAAGTGGTGCGTGCATAGATTATGAAGAAAACGAGGTGTAATCTTCCAAGAGTCCTCTTCCAGTGGAATCACACTGGACACACTTAAACCTTCCATCAGCAAATTGTGATAACACGAGGAGAGTGTTGTCTACCAGAAAGGCTTAATGCCCTGGGTTTCTCCTGTGGGCTGATCACATAGGCCCTCTCTGCCTGCAATGTATTAAAATTGCAGACTCCTGGAAGGAAAGCAGATGCTTGCATAAACCACTTGCGTGTATTAATAATTGAGGCATGGTGAGCCATTTTTAACAGAGAATCGTGGAAACCCTCCTGACATCTGACCCCAGCTAAGGGGCCAATGTTGCAAGCAGGTTCTTCTAGGATGACAGTCTTAGGCCTACTCTGCTAAGTCTTCTTTGTGCAGCTGTAAAAAGGAGACTGAATGGAGTTCATTGTCATATGGAATTTAATAACACTGGTTTTCTAACTCAGAAGTGAATGTTAGAACTAATTCTTATGTTTTGCATATGCAGATTTATTACATTTCATACTATATATATATTGACGTAGAGAATATGAATAGATACATTTTATAAAAATTTATGGAAGCCTTAAGATCAGCATCATATATAATCTTACATTTTATATTTTATGCCTGTTTTGCTACTCTTACAATAGCAGTTATAATTGCAATGTTTCTATTCTGTTTTAGTGTTAACAAGGATATTTTCATGAACATTATCTCCTTCAAACTCTACCTCACCATTTTTTGGTAATTAGGGCATTTATTATTTTCTCCCCGTATTTTCAAGTGAGTACGCTAACTTAGAGAGGTGAGGCCATTTGCTCAAGGCTGCATAGCTAATAAAAACCAAGCGAGAACACAAATACTGTCCTTGTATTTTTTAGGAATTCCACAGCCATCTCCAGTATCTTTCTACTGAGTCAGAGACAAGTCACAGCTCCAACACAATAGGCTATTATTATTAATATCTATTTGTACTGCTTCCATGCCTACAGGAGATCATGTATTATCTACCTGGCCATCTCCTGCCTGCCATCTGGCGCCAAGGTGTCTCTCACAGAGCTGGGGGAGGGGGTGAGCAGAGTCTTAGTAATTTGTTGTAGGTGAGAATGTTGGATGATTCGGTGTGATAACAAATTAGAGGCGTGAGGCTCCCAGTCTCTATCCCATGGATTTTCTCTCAGTTCATTCCTCTACTACATGTGCTGTGTGTTGTTGCAGGGGGATGCATTTCTATCAGTCTATAGATCTTGCAACCTGGAGGAAAAAAATGCATTTTGTCCTTAGCATCCAGAAGATAACTGTACGATGTAAATGTTGTATGCCTTCCAAGCTGTTGATCTGGAAATTGTCATCATTTTAAAAACAAATAGAAATATACTTACTTTAAAAATAAATTAATATGTTTAAAACACAGATAATCATTTATCCCCAAATTATTAAGCAATTACAAATTCAAGCAGTTGGTGCTGATTAATTATCTATATACAAGGTAGCATTTTAAAAATTTATGATAGATTACAACAGTCTGTTGAAGTGTTGAAGGTGATTATTTATAAAGTGTGATGTAAATGAAATTTGCCACAGTGCAGGGAAAATAAATTCTTTATTAACATCTAATTATCTTTTGCTCAATTCTGGATTCAATATGTCCTACCTCTATATCAGCTCTTACGGCCTGGGGGCAATAGTATTTATTAAGATGGCATTTTTAGTTCCATCATAATTTAGCTTTATTCAAATTCCAGATCAGTGCTATCACATTACTATTTACTGACAAATTCTGAACTGTGTTGCCAAAAAAGGATAAAAAGTAAACTTTACACTTCCTTGCCCGGGAGTCTCATGACTCCATTTTCTGTTTTCCTCAGTGAATGGGTGGTCTTACCACTGTTTGTTCAGTCATCCTTCCAGACTGAATTGCTAACTGTGCGCATCTTCCACACACAGAAAATGTCTTGGAAGTTGATTCTCTAGGTTTCTAAACTCAGCCTGTCTCTGTATTTTTATTGATGTTTTAAAAATTGTTGAGGATCATCCCAAGTGCATCAGTTGATTGACAGCTTTAGGGTCCATAGGTTCTTAACAGATGAAATCTACCAATATAAAATTGCGAAGGGCAAATAAGAAGCCCTACAATTGTGCTAAATCTGTCACTGACAAGAACTACAAGAACCAACTACGTTTATCAAGAATGGGAAATACTACAGGTGTTTCAGAAGGCACAAATCAGCATATTTACATGGCTCTATAATTTTTAATCATATTTTCATTACTCAGTGTATATTATTATTATACAGGATGTAATAACTTAGCTTCCTCTAACAGGTCCTGTCCTATGCATGTTTTTCAATGCTACACTTTTGAAAAAAGCTTTATATCATGGAAAATTTCAATCATTAGCAAAGGTAAAGAGAATAGTGTAATAAAACCCTTTGTACCCAGCTGCTGATTTAAAAAGTGTTCTGTAAATCTTGTCTTATCTCTTCCCTTACCCACTTCCCCCATGCCCACCCTGGCCAGAGGTGATTCTGAAGTCAATCTCAGATGTGTCTTTTCATCTT
Source organism: Mandrillus leucophaeus (assembly GCF_000951045.1). Classification (NCBI taxonomy): domain Eukaryota; kingdom Metazoa; phylum Chordata; class Mammalia; order Primates; family Cercopithecidae; genus Mandrillus; species Mandrillus leucophaeus. The sequence goes on along the minus strand of NW_012101898.1, from coordinate 1,495,182 downwards.
TAACTATTTTAGTTGAATTCTATACTTTTGGGGTCTAGTTAATCAGAAGGAAGAGCAAAGAAAGAGACCAGGACAGTCAGAGGAATCAGATGCCTCTGATTTGAGAAATGAGAGAAGGAACACTCTTTCAGAAACACCGGTCTGGAAGACCCAGGAGGAAGATTTCAGGGTCTGTAAATAAGAAAAGCACAATAATGTGGAAACCAGTTAAGAATTTATCTCTGTGTCATTAAGGCATAGACCCAGAACTAAAGAGTACAAGGTATGGGGTGATTGATGTCAACTCAGTTTAAGGAAGAACTTCCTAAAGTAAAGTGGGCCAAAGATGCAATGAACTGTCACAAGGAATTGATGGTTTCAACTAACCAGGGTTTTCAAGTGGATCGGGCAACAGCTTGATAGTGTGATATAGAGGCAAAGTACAGGAGATTCAGGTGAGGTTTTATGTTGTGAGTTTTTCCAAACCCAGAGGCCTGCAAAGTGTGGCGGGCTTCTCAGCTGAAACTCTTCTTGGCTCATATATTAAACAAGAATCGAATCTTTTCTGAATGCGAACGTCACGTAAGAGCCTCATCCTGTTTGCAGTGTGGACTCAGAGAGCTGTTCAAAGGTTTTGAGCCAGCAACCTAGAAATCCATCTTGATTCTGCTACTTTCTAGCTAGGCAGAGCTCTGTAAGGTATATCACATCTTCACTGAATCTCAGGCTTCTAATCTCTACAATGGGATTTTAAGAGAGTCTTCTGAGAATTAAATTAGGTGCATACTTAAAATCTCTCTCCTTCATTTTGTACCCAGTTAGGTGTTTTGTATCAGGTGTTCATATTTACTCTTCCAATTTCCAGAGCTTGCCGAACTTTCCATGTTGATACTGCTTTGGTAAAGTTGAGTTTGTATTGATTTATTCAGCAGCCTGAACTTGGGGTACAGTAGTGAGTTACACAGGGTCTGGCCACAAGTTGGCTAGAGTTTGGTGGGCTTTCTGAGCTGGATAAGTTACCTTCCTTACTCTAGGAGAAATAAGTTAATCGCGCTTACTTTGTCCTGTCAAAAGAGAATAGTTATAATTATTTCATTGCCATAATCTTCCTACATTCTTTCTCATGAGGGTGAGAAGAAATTTCTTAAAAGATAAAATATTGTTTTCTAATACTGCCTTAAGGGACCAGATAAAAGTTTCTAATTTAGCCTGAAATTACATTGAATAATAATGGTGTATTCAACTTAGCATTTTATCATTAGATGGATAGAGACTTTAAAAATGTGTAGTATCTAGTTATTTAAGGAGCCATGGCCCTCTAGAGATTATCACAAATAACAGGAAACCCTCCAGATAATTTATTTCCATTCATTCTCATTAATAATAGTATTTAAAAGCAGAACTTTGCCAAAAGACTCTATTTATAAGATACTTAGAAAGCACAGAAGCTCGCTTGTGCTTTAAAATGTGCCCTGGCTAACTCTGGCATCTTGTGTTGTCTGATATATCAAATAAAACACAGAACCATGGACAAGACTGTTCTCTCCTTTGGAAACATCCACCTGTATTCAGAGACTGGAACCATTCCCTGATATCCTAAAATGCCCTCAAGGCAGACGTAGCACCAGCAGTATTTGGAGTTCATACAGTGTGGCATTGAGCACGGATGCCTTTTGTTCACAAACAGATTAGGAAATGTGAGATAAATGGATTTTTTCGTGGTAAGTGGGAGAAAATGTGGGAGAGATTTGGAAGCAGGGCAGCCGTGGGGCAAGGAATGTTGAAATGTAGCAATGACTCTTTGGTCTTCCTCCGCACAACACTGCCCTTCTCCCCCTAGCATTTTTCAGATGCCAGGCCCTCAACATGAAAACACGGTGTGCCTGCTGAGCCCTTAACATTCTCAAGAGCGCCTGGTGGACAGCCAGCCAGGGCTTGCTGAATCCTGTGTCTGGAACCCAGACTTGCAGGGGAGGGAGAAAGCTGCCTTGCAGTGGCCTAAACAGAAGCTAAGTGGACAGCTGACTTGAACTTGGTTTAGCATACCCCAGAAATTGATGCTTGTTTTAATTTCCTTTTATTTGTCTTATTCGTGAGGGAGGGATCCCTTGCCCTAGAGTTATGGGGATAGCTAAACTTGGGACGCCAGGCACTGGAAAGGTGATATCAGCAGCTGTTTATGAGTCACATATGCTCACAGCCTGCAGCAGGAGGACCCCACACACCGCACAGAGCCACATGGGAGTCCCGCTGGAGAAGAGTTGAACATCATGGGGCCGTGGGAGGCAGGCCTTACAGTGGAAGGAAGGTGGGATGCCTCTGGTTTCCACAGAAGGATGGGATTGACTTGTTAGATAAATTACATGGGCTGATAGGGAGCTGAAGCCCACACCTCAGGGATAGGCCCGAACTGGGCCTGGTCTTTCTAATAAGGAGGTTATTTGTCTAGAACTCCTCACCCACCAGAGGAGCCTCAGGAGGGGAATATGTAATTAGGCCCTTGGAGACCCTCCTGGTGTCTCCCAGATGTTGAGCTTGCACACAACCATGGAGCTGAATTTTAGGCTCACACCACAATGTCTGGCGTTGGTTTGGGGCTGTGGGGAATGTACTTGTTTCATCCACAACAGACTATTCACTCAGAGTTTCAGTCATTCAATCCACATAGGAAGAAATTTCCCTAACTTTCATTCCTAAATATTAAAATGCTTGTGCATTATAATGAAGACTCCCAAAGTAAGATTAGAAGGAATTTCAGATCAAAGTCAATCTCTGTTCACATCTTTGGGGTTTGAAACAAGGGATAATGTACTTAGTAGCTAAAGAAACTTGATTCTTCCCCACTGCACCCCTTCCCCATGTTTCTCCCCATCCCCAAGTCAGCCAGCCCCTCACACTTTTGAGAGTGATGAATGTTGTTGTTAGTGAAGAACTATATTCATTTTGTTTGGAAAGAGAGATTTTTTGTTCTCAAATATGCAGAAAATTATAAGACCAGTGCTGCGCTTCCTTTTTTACGTTTCCATTCCTGGTTGCCAGGATCTACCAAGGGCAAACTGAACATTAACCCACTGGCGACCTCAGGGTGGGAGGTGTCACTATGAGAATGCCACACCCCCAGACTATGAGAATGCCACACCCCCAGACTATGAGAATGCCACACCCCCAGCAACCTGGTACCCCGAAGCTGAGAACTTTAGGGTATTTTCTTCTCGAGTGATTCAGCTGACATCAGTTCTGCCTTCATTTCTTTATAAAATCATTCCCAGAGCATATGGCTTTATTTTAATTTCAAGTGCTTGGTACATTATTCTAGGATTTGCTTTGAACATATTGAAATAAAATGTGTTATTTACTTTAAGCCTAGATGGTTTAATGTTTTTTCACTTCCTCTTTGTCCTTGCCATCATCTTTCCTTTGACTATTCCCACTTCTCCTCACCTTCCTGGCCTTCTTTTTCCTTTCTTTTCCTCCTTCTGGGCTCCTGCTTTTTTTCTGTCTTTATTCCACCTCTACAAATCTGATTCTTCTTGGCTTATAGAAATGTATTTGGCAAATGTAAAATGTTCTTAAATGGTAAATAATAGGTCTAAATGAAAACTAATGTGATCTATCTGCATGCTATGTTTTATTCTCTTCCTATCTTACAATATGGTTTCCAAAATTAAACTTGAATTTGGATTCATTTATATCTTTCATTACAGACTCATGTTTCCTAAAAAGAAGGTAGGCACATAGTGACCATATGCGAGTTTCCAATCCTAAAATTAGTTTAATGGCAATAACAAAAATAGATTTTCTGGTGAAATTCACTTCTTATCAATTTCTGCAGGGGAGATGGGGAGAGATGAGGGGAATGTGTGTTTGAGAAAAGATACATCATCAGAGCACTTCGAGATCTATTTCTAAATGCAGTGCACATTGAGAAATACCCAAGAGACACAGGGAAAACTCAGCCATGAGAACGTCTTCTTTAGAGTAGTTCATGTGGTTAAACTCTAAGTGTGATCATTGAGGATAACTTGCCTTCCACCATGTAATCACATGGCCAAGTACAGATCATAGGCATTAAAACCCATGTTCTCGTTATTTTGCAAGGACCTAAATTCATGTCATAGGTAAAGGTTGAATGGTAGAGTACAAGAGTTCTAATGACTTAGATCAGTGGTCCCCAGTCTTCTTGACACCAGAGACCAGTTTTGTGGAAGACAGTTTTTCCACAAGTCATGGGGCAGTAGGGAAAGGGTAGGGGTTGATTTTGGGATGAAACTGCTCCACCTCAGATTACCAGCACTAGAGTCCCATAAGGAGTGGATAACCTAGATCCCTCACGCAGTGCGCAGTTCACGAGAGGGTTCATGCTCCTATGAGAATCGAATGCCGCTGCTGATCTGACAAGCAGGGGAACTCAGGCAGTAATGCTCACTGGCCTGCTGCTCACCTTGTGCTATGTGGCCTGGTTCCTAACAGGCCATGGACCAGGACCAGTTCACGGCCTGGGTGTTGGGGACCCCTGACTTAGATGACCTGGAGGACAGAGTGAAAAAGAATGGGGAAGTTTTTCTTTCTTTCAATGATAACAAATTCTCAAAAATTCTTACTGCACAGAACCATTGTAGGTTTCTTCAGATATTGCAATAAGCAACCCAATATTTTGAACTGATTTTTTGTTGGCAGACATCTGTATCTTTTTTTTTTCTACTGACAGAATGGATTTAACTTGCCAAATCATTTGGAATTCCTTAGGCATTTATTTAAAATTTTATTTTTAAATCTCCCCCAAAGCGAAGAATAATTTCAAGTGAACATGTGGGGAAAAATTTGTTACTACAAACCTTTTAAGAATATTAAAAGCAAATTTTGCCCAGGAGCAGTTTGCATTTCTCCCTTCCATTATAGCTGTATTTCCAAGTGAATGGCAGATAACAAAAGAATTAGAATGGGATTAAAAAGGCTTTTTGTAAAAAATAATGGGGCCGGGCCTGGTGGCTCATGCTTGTAATCCTAGCACTTTGGGAGGCCAAGGCAGGCAGATCCCCTGAGGTCAGGAGTTCCAGACTAACCTGGCCAGCATCACGAAACCCCGCCTCTATCAAAAATACAAAATTAGCCAGGTGTGGTGGCAGACCCCTGTGGTCCCAGGTACTTGGGAGGCTGAGGCATGAGAATTGCTTGAACCCTGGAGACAGAGGTTCCACAGAGCCGAGATCATGCCATGGCACTCCAGCCTGGGCTATAAGAGCAAAACTCCATCTAAGAAAGAAAGAGAGAGAAAGAGAGACGAGAAAGAAAGAGAGAGAGAGAGAAAGAAAGAAAGAAAAAGGAAGAAAAGAAAAGAAAGGAAAGAAAGAGGGAAAGAGGGAAGAAAGGAAAGAGAAAGAAAGAAAGGAAAGAAGGAAAGAGAGAGAGAAAGAAAGAAAGAAAGAATAGTGGAAGTAATTATATGGTTAACAATATCACAGGCTTACTATGTGCAGACACTGGATTAAATGCTATTTGTAAGCACTCCTTAATACTCACCAAGACCCTTTGAGGTTGCTATTTTTATTATATCCAGTAACCAGTGAGGAAAAATGAGGGATAGGGAAATAAAAAGACTTGACTAAATCTCATCACCAGGATTCAGCCCAGCTCTTCGTACCCCTGGATAACCTAAGGCTGACTAGGGCAAGACTTCTTCCATTGTCTTGTACACATAAGGAGAGAGAGAGACCCGGCACATTGAGGCCTTGGCCTTTGAGCCCGCAAGTGGAGAAGACAGAATAAGAGATAGGCCTGTGGTCTCTTGCCACCTCGCTGAAGGACAACATGCTTGTTGTTGGCTACCAGTCTTCAATAGGTAATCTATATCCAATCCCAAGATGAAGTAAGTTCGATCAATTCATTTGTAACCCAATAACCAAGATGTTCATTGCCTAGTAAAATTTTGATTCACTGAGCCTTTTAATTTAAGAACTTACATGAAAATATAGATTTAGGACTCAAGCCAGCATTTTGATGGTAAGGCTTATAACTTCTCTTGATATTCTTTTCAAATCAGCAGGAATGCTTCTTTTTTTTATGTTAGTAATATGCCATGCCATTTGACAGTTCTTCCCCCTAATGTTTCTTAGTGAGTTTTCAGTATTCAGTCCAAATGTGTATCAGCAGGTCAAAATCTCAGCCTGTTTGCACTGGGTGCTAGCAGCTAGTTTAGAGTGTAGTGGTATCATCTACAGCCTTGAAGGAAGGATACACAACACCCTAACACCCTCCTTGCCCTTTGCTTGACTTCTCTCTGCCTTCTGAGGCCTCGGTTGCTGGGTACAGAGTTGTCTAGGGGCTGACTTGCCCTGCACACCCCTGTGTACCCTGTTCCTGGGCTTTGCTGAAAGCTCCCATGGATGCCTATTGGTATAGTTGTAATAAAACATCTGCAAGCCCTGACCACCACCACGATGCATGTAACGGTGGTTGTAGTGCTGGGGGTTCTGAACCACTAGTGGTGCCTATGACCAAGGAGCAAGGGAAAGAGGTGAGGGGACGTCATCTATTTTAAACATTATTCACTGACCTCATCTGTCAGAAGGAGAAATTATAATCTTTTTTTAGGGCAAAATAGAATCCCAGTCCCTAGTATAAACCACACATTGTGTGTTGAAGCTGACTGTTTTCATGGACATTTTCCAGGGTGACATGGGAGCTTTCATTTCATTTGATGTGCTTTCAGTGACCTTTCAGTGACATTTAATGTAGAATGGAAAAAAAGATGTATGTGGGTGGTTTACAGATGTGTCGAGCTTTACTTTCCACTTAGAATAGTTGTGCGGCCATTTCCCAGTGTAATGGCACATGTACCATGTGTCCTACTGACAGTAAAAGGTGAGCTAATTTCCATCCAAGGAGCAATTGAAATGTCTCCAATACAAGACGCTATGAGAAGGTCATAGAGGTGACAAGTAAAGAGTTTTCTCTGTGTTTATTACTTCGCAGTGGAGTCATTCTTTGGATTATTGCCAGATGCAAAACTCTTCAAGGGCCGGGTGGCAACTCACTCAGTGTACCAGCAAATACCGTGATGCCATGAATAAGCTCTCCCGTTGGTGATGCAGACTGCGGATTCCAGACCCAACTATTTCCACTAAACTACTTTGCCTGAGAGTTTATACGGTGCCCCCATAACTATCTCATTAAGTCTCACAACAATTTTATGAACCAAAAAGATCAGAGATTATTATTCGCATCACATAGATAGGCAAGATGAGTTTGAGAACTAAATGCAAAGTGATTTTTTTCAGTCTTCATGCTAATCTTGAACTTACGCTCTTAAAATGATGTTCACTTGATAACAAATGTGATGAGGCTCTCGCCTTGAAATTCCTATCTTCAGATAGAAAGTTTCCAAAAGTAAACTCATTGCATCTTTTCAAACTCCTAGATTATTCCTTCCTTCAGCACATATTCAATCAGGATCTCCTATGGGGCAGTCAGACTTCCAAGTACAGGAAATAAAGTGTTGAACCAAGGGAAAGACTTCTCTTAGCAGTGTCATTATAGTTGGAGGAGACATTTAATCAATTAATAGTTAGGAAAAGTGTTAGAAAGTAGTAAATGTGCTGCCAAGAATTCAAATGCAGTGATGTGATAGAATGTATTTATGAAGTTCTTGTAGATAGGGTGGCAAGGAATAGTTTACTCTCAGAGAATGGCAGTTGAGTCAATATCTGAATAATGAGGAGTCAGGTGCAGGTGAGGGAAAGTATCTTCGGGGAAGAGAGCTCAGTGAATACAAAGGTTTGGAAGAGGAAATGATGGATAAGGCTAATGGAACCTACAGAGATTTAGAGTTGCTAGATAACAGGGCTCAAGCGAGTAGAGGAATGGTGACACACGGGGTCAGAGAATTGGGGGCAGAAACTCCTCAAGCTTTATGAACCAGGCCCAAGACGTAGAATTGTGTTTTAGGTACCTAGTTGGCAAGCCACTCAAAGGTATTAAACATCATCTATTTTTCTTATTAAAAAGATATTTTTGGGTGAGTTGTAGAGGAAAGGGTTATAATGGGGCAAAGTTAGAGAAAGGACATCCGTTAGGAAATTGTATTAGAATTTAGGCAAGAGATACTGGTAGAGAAATGGACACATTTGGAATGTTTTGTTTGTTAGTTACAGTCAACGTGATTTGCTCGTGGATTGGATGTTGGCAATGAGGAAACAAGAAGACTCAAGGATGACTTGTATACCTTTGACCAGAGCAACTAAGTGGGTAGTAATATGGGCAACACTTGGGAAGAAGCAAGTTGGGAGGCAGAGAGGGAAATCATGGCTGGTGACTTGCATGTATTGTGTTTGAGATGACTTTGGATATGCCAAGGAATATACCCAGGAGAGAGATGGAAGAATTAATAGTTTCCAGAAATGAACATGAATGCCGGTGTGTTGTATTGATGGTGTTTACTGTCATAACACAAGGTAATACTGCCCAGGGAAGAAGGTAGAGTGGAAAGTGAAGGATCCTAAGCAGATGCCAGGACCATGCCACCACTGGAGGAAACACAGCTCGGTCTGCTGAAGGAGACTGAGAAGGAGCAGCTAGTGTTGAGAAAGAAAACCTGGACAGGATGAGCCATGGGCAGAAGGTGGTCCCAGAAGGAATGCTTAGATTGTCAAATGCTATAATGGACACTTTGTTCTGTTCTTTAGGAAAATGAGCTGTAGTGCATCGTTGTGATCTCCACGTCATGGTGATCAAGCCATTTGTCTTTGTGGTAGGGTAGATCATTTCTCACGCTCAACAAAGCTATTTCACATGACGGTCCTCATCCTTAGTCATGCCCATAATGTGGTCAGCACCTTGGTGTGGACCCTGCATGTTGACCAGCTGTGACAAATGCAGATGGATGATTGTGTGAGCAATTGTAAGTGACTTCTTGTTCCATTCCCTCCCCTTCAAAAGAAAAAAAGTAAAAATAAACAAAACATCTGAGCCACACTTATGTCACTGTATCTCCTTTGTTCCCAAGCAAAGACATATAAAAATCAAAATAGGCCAGGCGCAGTGGCTCATGCCTGTATTCCCAGCACTTTGGGAGGCCGAGGCGGGCAGATCACGAGGTCAGGAGATTGAGACCATCCTGGCTAACATGGTGAAACCCCATCT
>NW_012101898.1:1470755-1486015 GCF_000951045.1 Mandrillus leucophaeus | reverse complement strand
AGTGGCTCACGCCTGTATTCCCAGCACTTTGGGAGGCTGAGGCGGGCAGATCACGAGGTCAGGAGATTGAGACCATCCTGGCTAACATGGTGAAATCCCATCTCTACTAAAAATACAAAAAATTAGCTGGGTGTGGTGGCAGGCACCTGTAGTCCCAGCTACTCGGGAGGCTGAGGCAGGAGAATGGCGTGAACCCGTGAGGCAGAGATGAGCCAAGATCGCACCACTGCACTCCAACCTGGGCGACAGCAAGGCTCTGTCTCACCAAAAAAAGAAAAAAAAATCAAGATAAGGAATATGTTGTCTTTACCTCCAAACTAACTTCTTTCCTGAACAGTAGAATAGTTTTTCATACCATCATCAGTTGGATGGAGCTCCTTAAACTAACCTCAGAGCTCAGATTCAAAACCTTTTGTCCAGAGCAATGGATGTCTTTGCTAGTTCCACATTCTCATCAAATGGTCCCTGAATGTGTACCTATACTGTTCTGTCCGGTCTACAACTTACAGTGGATTCAGCCTTATTCACGCTTCTTGAATTGAGGCTCATTGCCTTATCCCTTTGGGCTTAAACTAGCTAATGTTCTTTTATTAATTGTATTCTATCCTCTCATACATTCTATCCCTTTTTCCTCAAGTTATCCTTCTAAACTGCACGTCTGATCACCTTTGAATCTTAGCTCCTTTACTTGCTTTCTGGCCTTGGGCAGTTGTTTGTAATGCTCTGTGTCCTCCATTCCTCCTGCCTCCTACTGTGGTTCGTGGCTTAATATATGTGAACTGTGACATTACCTTACTACCTAAAGCTCTTAAATGTAAAAAAAAAAAAAAAAAAAATTCCTATTTTCAAGCAGTATCATGTAAGAAACACCATGGTCTGACCTTTTCTATTTTTCCGGCTTCAAGATCTGCTTGTTCCTCACCATTCCTTGTGGGATTCGGCCATACACATTTCTTGCAGTTTCATGAACGTGATATGTGTTTCTGCTTCTCACAGACTTTGCACATCCTGGTACCTGTTTTCAGCAAGCATATGTCTCTCCTATCTCTCAAGAACTTCTATCTTCCCTCCATTCCTGCTCAGATGGCTGCTGGGCTGGGCATTGCTGTGTAATCCTCCATCTTCTCTACAAATATGTTTTTTCTCTCTTTGTTCTTACAGTATATACCTTTACTTCTCAACTTGTATTACAATTACTTTTTTTTTCTTGTCTTTAGTAGGCTGAGAATTTCTAAAATACAGCAGGCTTTAGGAAAGCTCATATTGTATCCAAAATTCTGTTACATAATAGGTGTTCAGTAAATATTAGTTGAATACATTTACAAGTTCCACTGACTATGTAGGAATATTACTGGACAGTTAACAATTCCTATTTTGTGGCGTTTTCTTGGTGTAGAACCAATCAAGTGATTTTATATGGTTGATAATGTTTCTATTTCTATTTTGTATGTTGTGAATCTGTTGATATTAAACATTACTGAACCTCAAGGAATGTCCTTAATGATGTTAGGCATGGGAGGAGCAAAGTTAACTGTTTTATCTTAGGATGATCATGCTATAATAATTTTGTTTGTCATTCATGTAAAGGCATTATAGAAGCTACTTCCTAATGTTGAGTTTCTTTCTCCTGAGGCTCATCATTATTTAAATGAAAAGTAGAGGTTAGTGTAGATGGCACAGGGAGGAGTTATTTTGGTAATAACCAGACTCAGATTTCTTGAAAAGGGGAGATTTTGAGATGTTTTTGTATCACATTTGGACTAGTTACATTTGTATTTTTATAGGTTCTATTAAAACTGAATAATGAAGCACTATATGTTTGTTAAATCACCTGGATAGTGTATTAGTAGGAACACAAATCTAACAGATTATAATAATATTTGTCAAAACACCATAGGAGGTAGACCAATCAAAATGGTTATAAAGACTGATAAAGTCTTTGGATATGCAAATAAAATGATGAGCATATTGAGGCCACAGATAGCTTCCAAAACCAGAAATCATTTCTAAATTAAAAAGCAATTAAATATGTTTTAATTGCTGTTTGAATGTATGTGTATGCGGCTTGATTTTCACAGCTACAATAATCCTAAGAGAATAATTAAGAGACTTAATTATCCATCATCACAACCCATTAAATCAGCTGTCCTTGAGTAAAAGCTCATATAGACATGTATGCAGGAAAGTTATCATACTTGGAAAAACAAAGAAGAAAAAATAGTTTTCTTAATTATTCGGCCTAATAAGAGCTCGAAGCATTAGGAAATGAGGCAGACAACTCTGTCAGTATTACTTGTTTCAGACGTATTAGAGCTCTTTTGGGGTATGATTGTGCTAGAAAGCACTAAATTTAAAATGCAGTACTTGTGCATTGCCTGTGTGATAGCATAGGGAGGAATGTTTAGCTCTTTCATACATTGTTGTGTTATTGTCAGCCCTGACACCATTTAAGGAGACTCCAATGAGGTGGATACTCCAATTAGAGGAGAGTAGGGGGATAATGAGGCTGGGGATGAGGAAGAGTTGTGTTCTGGGAGGTAGCAGGTCAGAAACCAGGGAGCTAGCCCATGCAAAAGGGTGAGAACCCAAGAGTGCACCAGGCCCTCATCTTCATCTCTTCCATGGTTCTTCACACCTCCCCAGGGCATCCCTGCTCTGTGCTATATGAGAAAGGACTTGGCCGTTATATTCCGTATGAGAAACTTGGACCCCATCTTTCACCGTAAAGGAGGGATATGGAATCTTAGAATCTTAGATTGCAACTTTAAGTGCACTTTCTTGGCTGTGCCCGGATAATGGATGGATCTGTCCTACCATCTCCAGTATACAAAGCTTGTTGACCTCCATGCTTATCAGCTTGCATAATGTCTCTTTGGGATAGTTTTTGCCATATTCTCCTAATTTAACATATAAACTTGTTTTGGAAATACAACCCAGTTTGAATTTTCTATGTATAGTGTAATGATCTTTACCCACATACATTGTGTCAGATTATGGAATGATATTGATGTTTAACCATGCATGCTCTTTGTCTTGACCTCTGTTATTATTTCAAGTGGGTTTGGATAATTACACAAACTTGCAGAATAGTAAGACTATTCTCAATTAAGTTTACTTTTGTGGTTTCCATGTACTTTCAGAGCGCAGATTGCAGGGCAGGAATAGGGGGAAGCTTTCGAATCGATGACTGTGTGAAATCAGCATTGAAATCATAACAACTGTGTTGAACTCTCAGTAGTGAAGATGTGGAGCAGTGTTATCTCTCCAGCCAAACCATTTCATTCCCTGCTTTCCCACCGAGGGCCTGTTTACCTTTCAAAAGCATCACATTTTATTTTTTCTGACAAGTTCAAAGCAAACAAACTCAATCTGTCATAGAGCGCTGGTGAGACAGGAAGGAATTAGGAATCTGGGAGATCCTGCCAACTCCTTCACTGAAAGAAGAGTCCATTGCACATGGGTTAAGACTGTGAACCCTGGAGCCAGGGTGGCCTGACTTCATAATCCCAGACCATCCATTTAAAAGCTCAGTAATCTTTGGCAAGTTGTTTAGGCCCTTTCTACCTACTGTGTAAGATGAATGTAATACTGGTACCTACACCCTAGATTGTTGGGAGGGTAAAGTTAGTTGTGATGGGCGGAAGAGGACCAGCCATCTTCACCATCAGGAATTGGTTCATTCTCATCTCTGAGCATGCATGTGCTCCTTGACTAATTTTCCCAATATGTCTTGCGGGCAGGTCTTTTAGGCTGTTGTACTGTCACACATTGTCTGATTCCAGGATTCTGTTGTTGCTTTGCTCCTCTATTATGGTTAAAATTGGAAACATTGTGTCCACTGCAGATTGATTGATGGCTTTCTGCTGTATACGTTTACGTATTGGCTCTGGTTAATCTCACAGTGCTGATCTAAATGTTGGTAGTCGTGACTCATAGTCATAGTCAAAATTTGAGAAACCAGAGTCAGACCTAAAGTATTTTTTTTAAAAATAGCATTGAATTTTTGCTGTTGATATTGTGAACTATAACTGAGATGCAGTAAAGCTGACACTTTAGTGTGAGTTCTGAAGTTGGCTGACTAAGGAAGAAATGCGCTTCCTCTTCTAGGTTGGAGAATTAATATTGGCATTTAATAGCATGGCTCTTTTCAGAATTTTTCTCAGATGTGATGTCTTAGCACTTTTTCTGCTGTTAGACTACCACAGGCTGGGTAATTTATACAAAATACTAGGTTACTTGACTCATGGTTCTGGAGGCTGTGAGGTCCAAGAGTTTGGTGTCTGTTTCTGACTAGAGTCATCCTAGGATGGAAGGGATCATATGAAGAAAGCTCATGAGACAGAGGGAGAACATTAGTCCAGATTTATCCTTTTCTCAGAAACCCATTCCAGTTATAACTAACCCACTCCTGTGACGATGGCATTAACCCATTTAGTAGGAAAGAGCTCTCAAGACCTAATTTTCTCCTAAAGGTTTTACCTCTTACCTCTTATAATACTTACAACAGCAATTAAATTTCAACGTAAATTTTGGAGGAGTGTTAAAACCATAGCATGTGAAAATCTAAGAAAAATGTAAGACTCAGAGATATGAAAATCTTAATTTGCTAGTCTATTTTTCTTATGTTTTTCCACTTTCAAATTCCAGCTTCTTTAGCTTTGCTAAATGTCTTGGAAGTCAAGAGTTGTAAGTTTTCTCTCATTTTGAAATTTATGTTGGTGTCATTTTTATATCATCTTATTTGCTTGACTCAGGACACAGAATTCCAAACAAATAAATCATTATTATATTACTTTGAAAAAGAAGTTCTGGTACTGACTTACTTTGAATTCCTACAGTTTTAAAGGTAACTTTCATGTGATTCATAAGATTTTGTTTGGTTGGTTTTTCATTTGTTTTGAAAATCCAAAATGTATTACCAGTGAACTAAAGTGTGTTTGATTTAAAAGTATGATGATCAAAACATTGTATGAATTCGGTCTTTTTTCTTGAACTACTTAGCTATTTTGGATGGAGATTTACTGTCTTATTATATTTTCTTTAAACAGGATTGTAAAGGTAGTTTTATTTGTCTAAGATTAAAGTTACTTATGGAGGTGGAAAGAAAGCAATCCAGAATTGTGTATGGCATTCAGTCCAAACCCAGCTTAAGGAATGGGTGGGAATTAGTTTCATACTATAGATTAGGCAGACATGTGCTACTGCTGTCCACCCACACATCTACATGATCAAAAGACAGTGCCTTTCCCACGACTAAATAGCTGGTTACCCATCCCTTCTTCTGTCATTCTATTGCCCCTGCTTATTTCAGGTTCCCAATGCCTGCCTGCTGGTTGCCTACAATGACCTCTATATCACTCTCCTTGTATTCACCCCTACAGCCACACTGCATTCCAGGTCTTCTCATACCCACAGAGAAGTCTTTCTCAACTACTCATTTCACCATGCTAATATCTTACTTAAAATTTTATTCATGGCTTTTCTTCAACTCATGAAAAATAAATCTGAACTCCTCTTAGCATGGTTCAGCAGGCCTGTCCTTAGCTGCATATCAGCGTGTAGCCAGAGACCTCTCCAATCCCCACCCTGGGTTCCGGTTCTCCAGCTTAGATATCCTTTCTTCCCATTTCAGGCCTTTGCACTGGCTTATTCATTTGATTTTCTTGAACATCTACTCTTCCACTTATTCACTCACTGATCAATTGCTTCAAGATCCAGCTCAAGCCTTGACCTCCCTAAGAAATGTTCCTTCGTCCATCTCTGGATCCCTACATCTGGGTTGAGTGTTCCCCTTCAAGATGCCCAAGATCACAGCATGTTTTCCCCAAGAACTCTTTGATATTAACAACTACATCTTTCATATATATAGTGTAGGGCAGGAAGAAATAATTTTCCCTCTACTCTTCTAAATTCTCAGCTGGGCCCTTGTAACAAAAGACGTATTAACAATAGAAAAACAAACAAGTTTTAAAAATATGTTTATGCCTTATACATATGGGAGATACCCAGGGAAATGAGTCACTCTCAAAGAGATATCTTAGAATTCAAGCTTAAATACCATCTTCAGCTAGATAAAAGAAAGAAGGGTGTGGGAGAGGCAAGTAATGTCAACGTAACCAGAAATGGCGTGGTTAGCAGGAGTAAGGTTTGTTGTGCACATTTAAGTCAGTGCCTTCTCCATTGACTTATCTCCTGATTTAGGATCATCTTTCTCTTCCTGGTACAGTAAGGGAGACAACCTTACAAATAGAGATTTCCTTTATATATGTAAGCTTACCTTACAAAAAGACAACTTCTACTCTGTTTTCAGAGCTTCTCCTGTGTCTAGGCTTTCTCAAAATAATCAACTCAAAATAATCCCATGACAAAGGCATATTTTGGGATGACATGTTCTGATTTCCAACAATGGACCTGACCCAGATGTTTGGTAGACAGACACACAGATGTTAACATGTCCACCCCATGCTCCTAAACTCACCTGAGTGTGACTGTGTTCATCTGTGTAATTCATGTGTATGTATGTGTGTATTAGTTTTGTATGGCTGCTGTGACAAATTACCATGAACTTGGTGGGTTAGAGCAACAGAAATTTTTTCTCCCGTAGTTCTGGAGGCTAGGAGTCCAAAATAATTCTTATGGGATTAAAATAAAGTGGTCCTCCGGGCCACACTTCCTCCAGAAATTCAGGGCAAACAATTTCTTCTTTTTCTCATTTGGCTTCGGGTAGTGGCCAGCCTCCTTGACTTGAGACTCCTTCATCCCAATCTCTGCCTCCACGGTCACATTTCCTTCTCCTCTGTATGCTCCGCATCTTCCTCTGCCTGCTTCATATGAGGATGTTTTCAGTGATGTTGAGATGCTGCCTGAATAATACAGGGTAATGTCTCCATCTCAAGATCCTTAATTTAATTATCTTAAGTCCCCCCCCTTTTTTTTTTGGCCATATGAGGTAACATTCACAGGTTGCAGAGATGGTGATGGATATCTTTTAAGGGAACAGTATTCATCCTACTCTAATGTTCCACCCTCAGATATATACAAATTTGTGTTTCTAGGCCCTAATTGGTATAGGCAATTTATTTCAAAATCAAATTCCTTCAGTAGGAAATTGAGTAAAGTTGTAACATTTGGCAATTAGTTGCCAACTCTGGCTAATCACATAACAACAGGACTGATTTAAATAGATGGAAGGGAAGGAGTGCCTCATGTTCCCTTCATTTTGTTGTAAAATTATAACAAAGGGCATGAATTTTCCATCAAAATACCTCATGTTATAGACATTAAAAATTCACCAACTCTTATTCTCACACTTGAAATGCTTTTGGACTTTTTTCTTAGATGGAGCTCTTATCAAACATCTTAATAATAGTAATGGCAATATTCTAGGACATCTCTGGCATGTAAATGAGCAAATTATAGAAGAGAGAAAAATGTTTGGAGAAATAAATGGCAAAACCACACAATTGCTGTTTAATGCTAAATTATTTATTTGATTTAATATGTTTAAGCAGATAGTCATTAAGTTATAAGAGTGTTAAATATTAACTAGGACATGAATATATCAGTCATGTTCACTAAGTGTTCATTTACCATTGTGATAATATAGTAAATAATGTGTTTCTTGAACAGAGTATATTATCCTGTTATTTATTTAAAATAAGAGTAAACAATGACTACCCAAACTTACACTAGAAAACAAATTTTCGTGTTCATTTTCTTTAGCTGAAAACAAAAGCTTATGGAAATAATGCTGAATAAGGTTCATAAGGAGGGTTTTGTATATATCTTGAGATCTGGAAAATAGATCAATATGTTCTTAAACTGGAAGTAAAGTCAATCTTTGTTGACTTTTATAGGATGTATCTCAGGAAGCAAGCATTTTTAACTTGAATAATGAATAAATTCTGAGTGGTTCCATGAGTATAAAACAATTCCCCAGGAAACATTCATAATCTGGGTTTTGTAAGTGCTCCAGTGAATCTAGTGCATAGATATTAACCCAGAACTCTAGAGAAAGTAATCAGGTATGAAGTGTTATTGGTTTTCATGAAGGCAGTTTCAGAAGAATAGGAAAATAGAAAAGATTTATCGAGAAGCTGAAAGCAAACACCCATATATTTACATCAATATTGCCTATTAGGCTGACAGTTCGTATAGAATGTCTTCATTAAGATTTAGCGAGAATATACAATAATAGGACTCAAACCGATGATGCCAATGTAGTTGGCTTTACATTTTAAGCAAGAGAAATCTAACACACAAAATCACAAATGGGATATTCCTCTTGAAAACATAAAAATATTTTGTTCACATCAGTAAAATAAAATTCTAAGCCATACAACAAAGAGTTGCGTGGTTTCTGCACCTTCATTTGCATTCAAGCTGTGGTTGCTGGCGTTGTTTTCTACATCTGTTTCGTGCTGCCTCGAAATAAAAAGATTGGTACTTCTTATTACTTGCTACATCCGGTCCCTTTTGAACCCTTTAACTATGTTCCCAGATGAAACTTTGGCATATATCTATGAAATTTCTTCTTGCTTTAGGGACAGGATGGTTTATCTTCACTTTTACCAATAGTGCTAGAATATTATTGTCAGTAGTTAACTGGTGTGTGAAAGAAACATTTGATCAAAGCCACACCGCAAACTTAGCCTTGTAAAGATATTTTCGAGACGGGCTTCATTATATCAAGTTGTGTAACCCTAGTGTTGGTCAAGGTTTTACAGAGAATCCCATGCCAACATGCTGTTTCTCATATTGTTTACAAATGTATCTTGTGACCTCATATTTGTGTCCCATACAATCTTCAGATAGTCTTACTAAGCTCAGCTTGGTGTGATATTTTTCATAACTTTCTATAATCAACTGATTCCTCTTGTGATATCTCTACATATGCAGAATAAATGTTACGTCAGATAAAACATCTAATTTTAATTTGCTTGTGATATATCTAATTTCTAGCAAACATAATTTCTGTTGAACATTATACAGATATTGTGGTACTTGGCATCATCTATGTGATGTAAGACATAATTGTATGTTGTAAAAGAGAGAAAATATAACATTAGATGCAATCAATTTTCCACCAAATGCATTTGGGAAATATTAAACTAGGCAAGCCAGTCGTTGGGAAGTCAATACACTCCAATGTCAATACCTTTATCCCTGCTTGATTGACTTTGAATTGGGTTCCTTATACTAATACTTTTAGGAAATTCATGTATAAAAATAGCCATCCCTCCAGTGATTTGATTTTTTTCACTACATTTAGTCTTACAAATTTGACAATGTACCACTTTTTAAACCAATCCTACTTGCATCCATGAAAATAATTTCTGTAAAACCCTGCAGCCAAGAAGCAAGGCTCTTATGAGCCTTACCTTAGAAATATTTTTGAAGTGCACCAGTTGTTTGATGCTTCAGGGTCTGACAATCATGGTTTTCAATTTTATACCAGATATTATAATGTCCTTGATACTGTCTCTCTCTCTCTCTCTCTCTCTCTCTCTCTCTCTCTCTAATGTTCTCCTTTCAAAAGATCATCCCAGCAGGGTTCACTCATGTTCAGGAGCAGGGTCATTGGAACTCATCTTCCATCACTTGGTTTTTCTCTGTCTGACCCCAGGTCCAGCCCCAACATTTCTTATCAGATAAATTTAGTTCCTTAAAACAGTGACTTGCCAACTGTGTTTCTCAGAACCCTCAGATTCTAGAGGTGCTTCAGGGATTTGAGACGATATATTACTTTAATCCCATTATTTAAGAAACACTTGGCAGGGCGCCGTGGCTCATGCCTGTAATCCCAGCACTTTGGGAGGCTTAGGCGGGCAGATGACGAGGTCAGGAGATTGAGACCATCCTGGCTAACACGGTGAAACCCTGTCTCTTCTAAAAATACAAAAAAAAAACACTAGGGAGGTGAGGGTGGCGGGCGCCTGTAGTCCCAGCTACTCGGGAGGCTGAGGCAGGAGAATGGCGTGAACCCGGGAGACGGAGCTTGCAGTGAGCTGAGATCCGGCCACTGCACTCCAGCCTGGGCGACAGAGCGAGACTCCGTCTCAAAACAAACAAACAAAAAACCAAACACTTATACCAATGTATACCACGTACAGAATTTTAAGACTTTAGAATTCTTCACTCAGTAAATGAACTTTTACTGTGACATTACTTGGCTTACCTGGTTTATTATAGAGTATGGAATAAGGTGTCCGCTGTCATTTCAACTTATACTCCAAATTTACTGAGATTCAAAGTGGTCTTGTTTATAACTATTAATTTTTATAAATTTGTGGTTTTTTCAAAAGTAGGCAACCAAAGCAAAATACAGAAATGCTTGGATACTGAGGGTGTTATGACTCAGCAGTCACTTGGCCTCACATTTTTCTAATGACTTAGTATTATAATTTTGCACTTAAAACATGACTTTGACATAATATAGTAGTCCCTCTCTTATCTACGGGGGTTATGTTCCAAGACCCCCAGGGAATGCCTGAACCCTCTGATAGTGCTGAACACTGTGTGTGCTATGCTTTTTTAATCTGATAACTGAGAGGGCTCCTAGGTGACTAATAGGGAACATAGAGGTGTGAATACTCTAGAAAAAGGAATCCTTCATTTCCCCAGGCGGGATGGAGTGGGGCAGCTTGAGATTTCACCATGCTACTCAGAATGGTCCACAATTTAAAACTTAGGAATTGTTTGCTTCTGGAATGTTCCATTTCATATTTTTGAACTTCAGTTGACCGTGGTATCAAGAAGTAAAACTGCAAACAAGGGGAATACTGTACCACTTTTATCTCCTTTTGTTTGAGATTAGGGTTAAGACGTTACTTAAAAAAAATGTCTACTGCTGAAAAAGTAGTAAAATCTTTGCTCTGATCCTTCCCTTTCTGTCTTCCCAGAGCGGATGCATTCATATTCTTCTTCCCAGTGTCAGGGCAAATTGAAGTGCAGAAGAGAAATTCTTGTGGTATGTTTTTGCCACAGAGGTGCAACACGCGGTAGGCTCACCCAACCAGCTCAAGGGCTGACAAGCCTCATGTGCCCATTCTACAAGGCGTCTCTAGAAGGACACTTGAGCTACTTCCAAGGGCATGGGTGTAGGGCATTCTATTAATACATCCATTCATTTGTTTAACAACTAGGTATTGAGTACTTGTATGTGAGGCACTGTCCTAGGTGCTGCAGACACAGAAGTGTACCAAGCAACCAAGCTGCCTGCCCAAGTGCAGTTTGCTTTCTAGTGAGAAAGGGGGAGGCAAACGGCAGTTTCACATATACATATATGGCTACAGAGGGTCTGGCGAGGAGCTCACCCTTGAACAAAGGTACATAGGAGGCACAGGCATTAGCTAGGTAGGCATCTGGAGGAAGGTATTCCAAGTAATGGGGCCAGTAGGTCCACAGGCCATAGGGAATGTGTCTGCTTTGTTCGGAGACCATGCTGAGAAGCCCATGCCACCCATAAAAGAATGGGGTGGGGGCACTAGGAAATAAGTACCTGGACATGGCAGAATTTTCTAGATGACTTTGGCTCTTAATCCAGGAGGAGTGGGAAGCCCCGGGAGGGCTTAATAGAAGAGTGATGGATCTTCAGACTGAATTTTGAAATCTGGACATTGCTGCTGTGTCAGGAACCAACTGTTCTTATACATAAGATGTTTAATTTCACAAAACCAACCCAAGATTCTTATATCATACCCTGGCTGTACCTTTCTTGACTTTAGAGTTTCATTAGACAAATCATGGTCCTTTTAAAATCGATACTAGGGCTGTGAATGGTCCCAGAGGCTTTAAACATGAATACATTCTCTGACAAGGGAATTGATGGCTTTTTTGATTAATATTTACTGAATGCCAACAGCTCTGAACTTAGACATGCACAAATTTCTGTGCTTCAGATATATATTTTTCTAAATTATGGGGTGGAAAACAAAGACACTGTAAAAATCAGGTAACAAGGGGTACTTAATTCGGTAATTTAAATAGCAGGAAAGTAGTTCAGATAACAGGCTCCAGATCAAGTTATAAAGTGCCAGTCCTGGGGCTGCCACTTAATACTTTGGGGCCTTTGGCAAGTTATTTACCCAAAGTCCTCATCCAAAATCTGGTTATAATAGTACCTCTCACATTCAACGAGGTAAGTGTATAGAAAGCATTTAGCACTGTAGCTAGCACATCACAAGTTTAATAAATTGTTACCATTATTTTGCTTAAGAATTGGCAACTAATTTGTGGCAGAGCAATGACCCTAATTTGTGACTATGAATTGGTTCTCCAAATCTCTTATGCCACACTGTTTGTACTGGGTTATAGCATATCCACCCAAAACTCATGTCCACACAGATTCTCATAATATGATCTTATTTTAAAAAAGTCTTTCTAGATGTCATTAGTTAAGATGAGGTCATTGCTGGACTACAATGGGCCTTAATCCAGTGGCCGGTGTCCTTATAAGAAGAAAAACATTTGGACAAAGAAAGACACAAGGAGAACACTATGCGATGAGTGAGGCAGAGATTGCAGTGATGCCCAGTAAGCCAAGGTTGTACCACAGATCAGCGGCAGACCCCAGGGGCTGGGAGGGAGGCCCAGACAGATTCTCCCTCAGAGTTTTCAGTCAGAGTCAACCCTGCCAATGAGCCTCCAGAACTGTAAGAATAAATTTCTGTCCTTAAAGCCACCCAGTTTGTGGTAGTTTCTCACAACAGCTCTAAGGAATGAATACATTGTCAACTCCCAATTAGAAAACCAAACATTCAACGGGCTGGGAGCATTCAACGGGCTAGGAGCACCACTCTGCAGTTCCTTATCAATGCAAGTTTAATGTGATGTTATTATGTGTAAGAAAATCTCAGACATTAGCATAAGGGCTTTAAAGATTATTAGAACACATTTCATAGGTATCTCTAAGGTTAAGATATTTCTTCTAATTTTAGATGATGGCAGTGTATGAGAATCAAGAAATAGTGGGATGATATGACTCTAGTGCTCTTCCAGTCTTTTTAAATTTCTAAATGTTGACATTGATCATTTTTTTCAAAAATTTATTTTCCCATATGTTAGTGGGGTAGAGGAAGTATTTGGTTACATAAGTAAGTTGTTTAGTGGAGATTTGTGAGATCCTGGTGCACTCATTGCCCGAGCAGTATATGCTGCACACGTTTGTTGTCTTTTATCCGTCACCCCCCTCCCATTCTTCCTGTAGGTCCTCAAAGTCTAGTGTATCATTCTTTTGCCTTTGCATTACTAATAGCTTAGCTTCCACATATCAGTGAGAACATAAGATGTTTGGCTAGTCTTTTGATTTTGAGGTTATAATTGTACTTGCTTGTATTTGACATGGATGGAAATGCAAGTATACTGAAAATTAATATGAAAAAATAATAAACACATTGAATATCCACTAGGAAGTAAAGGCAGAGGAACATCGAACAAATCCTTCCAAATTGACTAACATATTTACTGCCTTTTTTTGTTCAATGCACACCATTCTAGGACCCTGACACGTGTGACCTTGATGGTATTATAATTAGCAAAGGTGTCCTCTCTCAAAGTTACTGTTATAGATTAACATTTCATTCAAGTCCAATCACAGTTGTTTCTAGTTCCAACTCACTTGGATTTTGTTACATTTTTGAACAAAGATATAGTCTTGCATACCCTGACGATTTGTTTATAATTGCCATGGCAATGTAACATTTCCCAGCACATCGCAGAATACATGACATAAGAATATGAATGTAAACATATGAAAAAAGAAAGCCCTCAGGTGATTGTTAATTTTTGGCGTTGTGTAATTAAACTAGTTTTGTTTAATGTTATCTTTTGCCAGTATCTAATTAGCAAAGCCATCTGCTGAAAGAGTAGTAGCCCATTTGCCTAGAATGTTGTTCTCTTCATTTTTATGAAGTGTCTGCCTTTGCTGGTCCCTATCTAATTAGCTTATCTGGCGGTGGAGTGTGATAATACACAGCTTTGTTTATATACTTCTGAGAACTGTGGATTTGTATGTGTGTAACACATATATAAAAAGAGCCAATCTCTTTTTCTTTTCTGCATCTGATTTACTCTTGAGATCACAGTTCCCTTTATTCTAACCATAGTATGTCTGTGTGCAACACGGCCCAATGGGTGCTGTATCTTGAAACAGTGGGGGCTTCATTGCATCCCCAGGATTTATGCAGATATAAAATGGGTTTTCCATAAGCCTCTTCTGTTTTTTTTTGTTTTTTGTTTTTTGTTTTTTTGTAGCTCTCTTTGTATGTTTGTCCCATCCTGAAATCTAATATTATAAGTCAGAGTGTGTCACTGGACCTGAGATTAACTTGCATATGGCTACTAGAGCAATGAAGATGAACACTGTTGACTTTTCAGATTTAATATAATTCTGTCTAGGCTGATGGAATATACTTATGCTGTATTGTAAATTAATATCTCATGTGTATCTCTATGTCTGTTTTTCCTTCTGTCAATCACATAGAAGAGTGTCTTCCATTTGGTAGATGCTTAATGAATATTTGTTAAATGAAGGAGATAATGCATTTGCATAAAGCAAAACTTCTGTGAGTTGCTGAGTAGTACAGGTTTTATTTGTATGTATTTACAGAAAAAAATTTACTACAAACAGGAATCATTGTGTCTTTTAAAATGTAGATGTTTCAGACTCACTGCCTACTATGACTAATCTTTGAATATTCAAGTAACCACAATATTTCTGCTATATGTCTGCTGCTGAAATGTATAATGCAGACAAAGTATTGAATAGCATACAGTAGAAATACTTCTTTTCTCTACTGGGCTATCCTGAAATAGAAAAAGACAAAAGATGACAAAAATTAAATATTTTTAAAAGGGAGACTCAAGAAATGAGACTATGAACGTTGGGTTGAGATCTGAAGTGTAAAATGCTTTAGCACTTGTTTTGACTATTGTAAACATAGGTTTGGGTTGGTGGAAAAACATCTTTAAATAAATTTGAATACAAGTGGAAAGGTGGCTTCTCAAATCAGTAGTGAGATTTGTTCTATAATCACGATACATGAAAGAATAAAAATCTTCACTGATAAATGAAAGAGAAGGCTTGATTAAAATGTATTTAGTTCATTAGAATGGATCTAGAAGAACAAGGAAGTTGTGACCAGGTTAAAACACAGCCTAATTTCAAACAGAAAAATGGGTCACTGTGAGAAATAAGATCCCATAGAGGAGAGGTTCACTGATACTCTTATTTGTCTCT
This sequence comes from Mandrillus leucophaeus, assembly GCF_000951045.1. NCBI lineage: Eukaryota > Metazoa > Chordata > Mammalia > Primates > Cercopithecidae > Mandrillus > Mandrillus leucophaeus. Next base: position 1,470,777 of record NW_012101898.1, on the reverse strand, counting down.
GATGGAATTTTTTTTTTTTTTT
>NW_012101898.1:1467815-1468445 GCF_000951045.1 Mandrillus leucophaeus | reverse complement strand
ATGTTCTTTGCCTGAGCTATCTATTGATTGATTATCATTTACAGGTGTATCTTGGTAGTAAGGATACGCAAAATCATTCTTCGTTATCTATGACTATTTATAAATGACGTATTATTTGAATAAAATATAAATGTTAAAATGAATATTTAAATTATCTTGTCTCAAGGCCTCTCCTTTAAGCCTCGTCTGGGTCTATTCTGTGGTTTCACCGAAGCAATCATTTCTACCATCAGTGCCATAGTTACCAACTTGTAGTTCTTTTCTAACAGTGACTAGATCTAAACATCACATCATTACTACCTAAAAGCAAATAGTAAGGGGGAAGGTCCTTGTTCCTCAATTTCAGAGCTAAATCTAAGCCCATGGATAAATTTCATGTATTTGGTGTAAATTCTCTGAGTGTGAAAATGTTGCTGCTAGGGTGCAGCCATATTTCCTAATCTGGTTACCAGTGCCTTATTTATATTTTCCCTTTTATTCAGTCAAAACCATGATAGCTGCTATTGTCTTGGTATTTTCTACAGGCTGTGGAATGGGAGTGTGACGAAGCTACCAAGAAGGCCTGTTACAGCAAAGGCAAATCAAAGGTAAGGATGCAATTATGAGCAGCCATCACCCTGTTTTGAAGGA
>NW_012101898.1:1421261-1464859 GCF_000951045.1 Mandrillus leucophaeus | reverse complement strand
TTTTTTTTTTTTTTTAAGTTTCAAGTCTGTCCACTAATGAAATGGGCAAAGTCTAACTGACCTAGTGAATAGGAGGACACTATGGGATGAATCTGGAACATCCTATTCTAGTATAATCTGGAAAAGGCACTTTTCTCCATTCTATTCCTTTTCAAATTCTGTGCTATCCAATAATATGTATATATTCCTGCTGTCTTCTGGAATAAGTAAAGTTCCATTCTTAATATAAAATTTCCCTTTATCCTGTTCTCTATTCAGGTAGAAAGTGAACAGAAAAGCTGTACAATCATGGTCTTTAATTAATTCTGGATTTGAATATTATAGGCAAGCTAGTGAGACTGTAATAAAATGCCTTAGGAAATAAATTTTTTTTCTTTCTAATCACTATCTTCAGAAAATCTGTAAGATTTGTCCTATTTATTATGGGTCTAATAAACTTGTAAGAGCAGTTGTTGGTTTTTGGTATGCTGGATAAAGTAATGAAATATTTTTAAAACTCTCACATTCTTTCTTCTCCTATTTTCCCTTTCAATCTTTGGCCAATATTTATCTTGAAAATATAAAGTTTGGGCATTAGGTAGACTTGTGAAGCTGTTTGTTTGCCATTTTAGCGGCAGGATCTGAACAATTTTGATGGCATTTGGTAAATATTCTTTTCCGTTAGCCCTGGGACTAATCCTTCTCTTCATAGCTTTCATGTTTATGGAAGAGAACATTATTATTTAACTTTTAACAAAATCACTAGACCAATGAAAGCCACGTGAATGACTCTTTATCTAAAGTATTTCACTGTGTAGTTTTCCTAGTAATTGTCTAACAGCAGTTCCTCTTGGTGACATGTAATACTAAATGCTCTGGCCATATACAATCAAAGTTATAATGAGGTTTACTCTGCTGAAAGAATATATCATATTCTTTCAATCCTCAATACTGTTTTAATCAGTCCTCAATACTGTTTTAAGTAAAGGCCAAGAGGTGGATATCTACTTAAATACAAACAACAGAGTGATATTTTGTAAAGAGATCTAAGAAAGGAATATACTGAAGGTCAAATCAGATGAACAACAGTGCATTTATTTTCATTTATTTTATCTGCACTTCATGGGGATATAGCTATGCAACTGTATGGGAGGCTGTTTTCTCTGGAGGTGTCATTGCTTTTCATGAAAATATTTGTCATCCTGGTATGGAATTCAAGTCATGTGTTTGCATCAGATGCTGATTAGCTGTGACTTTATTGTTGCCATCAAACATTATGAACAGGGAAGCAATACAGGAGGAATTAACAAATTCTCTTATCAGATGTTGACATTGACGAAAATCTTCAAGTCTGCACAAGGGAAAACAGTTATATCATTATTTTGGTTTCAAGATACTGAAGTGGTTCTCTCTAGAATACTTTTCTTATGGACTCCCATTTGCCAAGTAACATAAATTATGCAAGATGCAGTGTTTTATGATTTAATTCTGTTATGTAACATTCTTTGGAAGGCAGAAGATATTAGAGAATGGTGTTAGCCTGACTTTATTATTCTCCCAAGTTTGGATAATTAGGAAAAAAAAATTCCTACTAGAAATAAGGGTGAAGCCATTATTTTCCTTCATATGATTTGACACTAGGTAACTTTTGGTTTAGTTTATTATTTGACATTAGTTCAAATTAACAGAAAAAAATCTCTATCTCAAAATGTCTTTCTGTTAATGATTGAATTACTGCACATTCCTGATCCTTCAGAAATCCAATTTTAATAGTAAAATAGAAAATAATTGTAATAACAGGTGTGGAGTATGGAGAAAATATTTTTACCCTATAAAAGTTCACACTCTATACAATGATAGAAAAGAAAAAAGAAAAGCCCAGATGCCTCAATTTGCACAAAAAACTATTCACGAGAGCTAGGCCATGGATGTTTGCAGGCATCCTTTCTGTAAAGCAAGCCCTGTCTGTGTTCTTCACTAATCACATATTTCATTTGTGAGTTAGCATCAGACGTGAAAGCACACATAGCAAATTAATCAGCATAAGTGAGATTTGGAAATTCTGAGAAAAAATATTTTAAAGCTGTAGCTCTAAATATTTAGTCAGAGTTAATAACAGTATGAAAATGACTGCTGTGGGGGAAAAATCCTAGCTATGTTCTTTGCCTGAGCTATCTATTGATTGATTATCATTTACAGGTGTATCTTGGTAGTAAGGATACGCAAAATCATTCTTCGTTATCTATGACTATTTATAAATGACGTATTATTTGAATAAAATATAAATGTTAAAATGAATATTTAAATTATCTTGTCTCAAGGCCTCTCCTTTAAGCCTCGTCTGGGTCTATTCTGTGGTTTCACCGAAGCAATCATTTCTACCATCAGTGCCATAGTTACCAACTTGTAGTTCTTTTCTAACAGTGACTAGATCTAAACATCACATCATTACTACCTAAAAGCAAATAGTAAGGGGGAAGGTCCTTGTTCCTCAATTTCAGAGCTAAATCTAAGCCCATGGATAAATTTCATGTATTTGGTGTAAATTCTCTGAGTGTGAAAATGTTGCTGCTAGGGTGCAGCCATATTTCCTAATCTGGTTACCAGTGCCTTATTTATATTTTCCCTTTTATTCAGTCAAAACCATGATAGCTGCTATTGTCTTGGTATTTTCTACAGGCTGTGGAATGGGAGTGTGACGAAGCTACCAAGAAGGCCTGTTACAGCAAAGGCAAATCAAAGGTAAGGATGCAATTATGAGCAGCCATCACCCTGTTTTGAAGGAGTCTGCACTATATAAAGCACATTGATAAGAAGAGTATTCTTGATTATGATGCCATGAAAAGTGAAAAAAGCAAGATTCAAAATATGTATATGGTATATCCTCAAGTTTTCAATATTAATTAAGATTAACCACAATAATCAATCACTTCCAAAAAGGATTCAGAACACAAGAAGATCAGAGCTAATTTGTCCTTTATGTTATTAGACTAAGATAAGAAATTAATTGATTGATAGCACTGGAAAAAATATGGGCCTGAATTTTTAAAATGTTTTAAATTCCTTCTTTCATACTTTACAACTAAATCTAGAAAGTAATGATATGATAAATGAAATTATTATGTAAAATATTATTTGTGATTGATTCTTTATAATGTATCTTAACATATTCTTTATAATAAATTCTCTTTTCATACTAAAATCTACATCCCATGTTCCTATAGAATGCACAGTTTATAGCTAAGGTTGGAAATGTGTTTCTTAAGCAATTGTACATGTTGCAGGCTTCTTTCAAATGTTTGTCTGGCTCAAAAAGATGCGTGATTCTTTGCCTTTCCAGGAAGACTATGTGTCTTTGAGAAAATTATTCATGATCAACTTGAGGAAATTCTTCTGCAGCTTGTGCACAGGCTCACTGTGTCTTACTCTGTTAGTGATCTTCTTACATTTTATTGGAGCACGGACTTTTCCAGTGGTGAATTATGCTTTGGGTTACAGACGACAGCAGTTATACACAGAGTAGAAAAGAGGGCTTGCCTTGCAAAGTCGGTCCCAGGACCAAGAGCTTGGGGAAAAAACTATAGCAAAAGCAGAGAGCACTGGCAAAAGATCCTCCCCTTTCTGTATTTATAAAAGAGTGTTATGTACCTTGTTTTACCCAATTTCATTGTCTGCTTCCCTGCCTTTTAACTGAATGGCTGTGGGAATCAGATACTGAGGCAGGTGTCAGCCAGCTTCGTTATGGGGTTTCCCAACCCTGAATAAAGGAGTAGGAAGAAGAGGAGGAGGAAGATGCAGTCTTAGCCAGGGAAACACTTGGAGACAAGGGGGAAATAAAGCAGGAATTGATGAAGGCTATTTTCTGGAAGATATTTAACCTCAGAAAAGGCCTCTGGGATAGATAATCAGAGATATAAGGAGATACTCCAATTGTCAAAGAATTCGAATCTGGTATCTTCAAATGCTCCCCAAAATAAATAAATAATACAAAACCCGCACATTGGGGACCCCCATAACCTTCTTGGTGAGTTTGTAGAAACGATGTATAGAACTTTTGAAGAAGTGATTTCTAAGTGGTTTCCTTTTTCCTACCTGTGGTGTTTGAGTCTCCACCCTCAGCCCCACTTCACTGGTCAGAGCACAGTCCTTTAAATAAGACCACCTGTACTAAGGAATGAGATGGGACCTGGAGAGTCAGACGTATATGAAGTGAGGGGTGGAAAGATGGTTTTCTTTGTTTCAACTAGTAAGATTCACTGATGCAAGCGCCACCCTTCCAGGCTCTCAAGGCCTGCAGTGGGCCTTGCCTGGGGATATCAGTGCCTCCCAGGGGGTGCTCCGTGTGACACCTGATATGGTTTGACTGTGTCCCCCACCCAAACTCCATCTTGAATTGTAGCTCTCATAATTCCCATGTGTCCTAGAAGGGACCTGGTGGATGGTAATTGAATGGTGGGGGTGGGGCTTTCCTGTGCTGTTCTCATGATATTGAATGAGTCTCACAACGTCTGATGGTTTTAAAGGGGAGTTCCCCTGCACAAGCTCTCTTGCCAGCTGCCATGTAAGATGTGTCTTGCTTCCCCTTCATTTTCTGCAGTGATTGTGAGGACTCCCCAGTCATGTGGAACTGTGAGTCCATTAAACCTTTTTCCTTTAAAATTACCCAGTCTCGGGTATTAGCAGTGTGAGGACAGACTAATACAGTGATCTAGCTCTCCCTCTTGCTTTTTCTCACCTCTTTCTTCTTGTCTTTATCTTTTGGTACTTTGCTCTTCCATCTCCTCTTCTTTCTTTCTGGGTCCTATGGGCACACCAATAAGCACTATTCAGGTTTGAGCAACCTAGCAACAGAGATTTTTGATGCACACTTTTCATCAGTGTCTGTTCTGAAAATGTTTAGCTGATAGCCCAAACCTGATGGTCCCCACCCTCCTTCCCTCTCCCAGGTTCCAGTGCTATTTCCTCATCCGATCTTAACACACCCAGCCCACGGTGAACGTTTAAAGATGTTCCACTGGATGAGTGGATGAACATGAGAAGCCCACACCAGGCAGTGAACTTTAGGGTTTCTCATCCTCGTCATTATTGATATTTGGGGCCAGATTGTTCTTCGACATGGCAGTGATTCTGTACATGGCAGGAAACGCATTGCCAGACATTGACCTGGTTGGGAATCCCTGCTTTGATTTCCAAAATTGTAAATTTATTTGTCACTTTTACACTGTTTATTTTTATTTTTATGCTTCCTAGAGTGCTCTCATATTTCATCTAGATTACATGTATATATTTGTTACAAAGACGTTTAAAAAATTAACAGTTAACTCCCTTCCCCTCTATGAGCTTCAGTCTCCTTGTACTCCTTCTCCTACTAAAGCAAAGCATCAGATTATGTCATGTAGCCTCATAGTCTGGAAGTTCATAATTTACAAAGAATCTGTGTGGTTGCCTTTTGCTAATTGATTATTTCTACTTGGGGTGAAAATTTGCTTCTGCTGAAGCAGAACTAGCCCACGTTTTGCCTTAAGCCATGATCATTGGTTGTTTGGAGCTTAGAACTTCAGTAAATTGAACCCAGAGAACTATTAGGAAAAGGCCATCTTTTGTGACCAGTAGGTAATATACTCTCGATTCATAGAGGAGACCAATCGTTACTATACTTAATTGAATTTTCTTGATACACAGAAAACAAATGAGGGCAACAAATATTTTCAAATAAAATCAAACCTTTATGTTTCACATGCTTTGGGTTTTAATGGATTAAAAATAATGGGAAATCAGTAATTATTAATTGACTCAAACTGCATTGGTGAGTGGATTTTTTAACACTAATATAGTAAGACAGATGAAGATGAGTGTCAAGCACCATGTACTCTGAGAAAGATGAATCACACATTCTTTTAGGTTACATTAAGTATATTGATAAACTCAGAGTTTAAATAACTTCTGCTGCTTTGAAGTAGAACTCAGTTTATGTAGCAGAGCTGTGTGCATTGGAAGTTCCTGTGTACAAAAATGATGCAGTAGCTAAACAAACATGTCGGCCTGGACAGCACTGGGCTGGTGCATGGGTGGTGAGAGGAGAGGGATCTTCATCCACCTTTACAAGTTCCTCTTTCTTATTTGGCATCTCTCTTTCTTTCTTAACATAGTAACTGAACAGTGACCGTGATGTGACCAACCTGGGTGACCAAGCCCAGCTCCTGGGACAGAGAAGGGAAAGAAACAAGGCAGCCCCTATGAACAGGGGCAACTGGGCCAAATACAGCCTCCGAAGGACTGCCCCCAAACTCGTAATTCAGACAACCCACATTTCCCCATTTTGACAGTTCTAGGAGCCAATTCAGAGAACATTCTCACAGTCAATTTAGCTGCTAGGTAACGTCTCTTTGGGTGAATGGCATTAAGACTTTTCTTAGTGGTCATGAGCTTAGATGGCGAATTCAGCTGTTTCGTAGTTTTGCTTATGCTGAAGTTCTTATGAGAACAGAATCACAAAGTTTCCCTTCTCCCTGAAATAAAAAGAATAATGCAAAATGTGACATCTCAGAAATGAGAAAAATGCCAGCAATTTAAACTGAAGTTGTTTTATTTCCTACTCTGAGAAAAGTGGTCTGTGCTTCCACACATAATGCGTTTAGCTACAGAGCGAGCTGGAATGCTTGCCTGGAAGGAGGTGGCTGGGTCTGCAGGGAGGACACTGCCTGTACCCACTTGGTGCTCTGATGGGAGCATTCCTCAGCTTGCTGCAGAGTGGAGGATAGTAGAGATGACAGATTTCCCCTTGTTTCCCTGGGATGTCTGTGTCCAGACACAGATACAATTTCACATGTAATCCATTAAAAGTATAATTTAGGGAATTACGGTCAAGAGAAGTTATCCAGATTTTTTATTTGAGTCAGGTTTGAAAAGAAGGTAGGTACTGAAGCTGCCAAGCCCTTGTCAAGTTTGTGTTCTATTTTATTTAGAAAATGCTCAGCTCACTTGGAAAAGAGGGAGTACCTTTGCCTGCAATGGCTTAAATATTTCATGGAAAAAAAAAAGTGGGGGTGGGGAATCTGTTTTTATGGATTCAAAAACTTATAATAAAACCTGTTGTATTTAGTTCTTCTGGACATAGCATTATAGAAATTGAATTCTATAACTATTTAAGTATGTTTTACACAAATATTATTTTAAACACAAATAGTCAATTCTCTCACGACCTAACAAGAGTTCCTTGTGTGTGTTGGGCTATTATGTCTGAACCGATGTTCCTCCCACTCTGACATTTAGGAACCGTACAAAGGAAACACAGCTGATTATTATGGGAATGAAAGAGCCGCTGTATGCTTCTATTACACTTCGTAATTTTCAAAAGTTTTTGTTCATGATCTCATTTCAGGATTTTTGACACCAAGTTCCTAGAATTATTTTGCTAGTTAGTGGGAGAGTTTTGATTAGAATCCAGAGCTACGTATATTGTTCTCCCTGTCAGGTCCTATGTTCCTATTCACCAAGTTGTCAAATTATGCTTTTAAAGAGGTAAACTCCTAGTGAATAGGAGAAGAAACTCACGACACATACTACCTGAGAACCTGCTGGTGTAGGCCTGGATCTTGACATTTTGTACCTAAGTGCCAATATTTTGAAAGCTGTGAGTTAATCAGTACATGGGACACATTGTAGCCCTGCTTTTATTTTGTGTAATTGCTTTAAAAATTGAGAATACTTTAGGTTAAATACTAACATTAGGTTAAACTTAGATTATGCACACCTAATTTTATTTTTTTAAATTGAGGTGCCCAAAAAGGTTTCCCATGAAGTCAGCTCAGTTGAAAATAGAGGGCCGGGCGTGGTGGCTCAAGCCTGTAATCCCAGCACTTTGGGAGGCCGAGACGGGTGGATCACGAGGTCAGGAGATCGAGACCATCCTGGCTAACACGGTGAAACCCCGTCTCTACTAAAAATACAAAAAACTAGCCGGGCGAGGTGACGGGCGCCTGTAGTCGCAGCTACTGGGGAGGCTGAGGCAGGAGAATGGCGGGAACCCGGGAGGCGGAGCTTGCAGTGAGCTGAGATCCGGCCACTGCACTCCAGCCCGGGCGACAGAGCAAAACTCCATCTCAAAAAAAAAAAAAAAAAAGAAAATAGAGTATGTATATATATACAGTATAGTATATTTTATATATCAATACACTGTACATTACATAGCATGTAATATATGTATGTGTGTGTTTATCTCTACATATTGCATCTGTTATATGCATGTGCATATATTCACAGGTAATACATGTATACAATTATATAGACACACCCTTTATATGCACACACATATACACATATGCATCTGATTGGGTTAGGTATGGTTTTGCAAGAGTCACCAGGTCATCATGACTTAGGCTGATGTGGGCTCCACTTTGAAAGGCTCATGCAATTCCTATAAATTGCTTTTCTTCAGTACTTTGATGCTGACAAGGTTAACACATTATGAAGAGGACACATTGCTTTCACTCTGAGCACTATGATTAACATAAAGTCTGTCAGCTTCTCACCCTTATCTTTTCCTCCCTGAAATTAATGGGTTGGGCGATGGGCTGGGTGTTGCTGATGAGACACCTGAGAGATCCACAGAACATACCTGTTTAAAAAAAAAATCATGAAATGCTATATGACAAAACCAATTAATTCATTAAGAAAACAGCCCTAAAATGTGCTTTCTGTGCTGGGGCTTGGGCCTTGTGTCCTTGCGACCAAGTGGGTATTGGCCAGTCTCCATCTAAAAGCCCTTTCTATGAGTCAGCAACCATGCACCTTGGCTATTAATTGCCTTGAAGTGAAGGAAAGGTTGATCCATCTGTGGATCACAGGCCCACATGGGTCGTTTTAATGTTCAAGTGCCGTGATCAAAATGTAGACAGATGACTCTCATTATCAACCCTAGAAGCCATGTGACAGCAAGCCACTAGAGGCCTTGGAGATGTGCACTGTGACTTCTTGGAAAATCGGAACTCATTAAATCCTCTTCACCCATTTTTAAGGTATGGAAATGGGCTAGAAGAAAAAATTCTTAGATGAGAAAAGGAAAATCATAGACGTTTAAGTATGGTGATTTATAAGAGAAACCTTTAAAAGAATATCCTAAAGGGTTTGTACATTATGACTCTACTTTAAAATAGGTGACTCCAAGCAGTACTTCAAGCAAGTTCAGGTAACCCATGGAAAGGCCACATTTGAAACAGAGATTGGCAAAGTGAGTTGCCAGTAGATCTGTGAGAGAATTTGAGTTTTCAAAACACCATCAAGAGGAGACTAATTATTACACAGCCTAGAACTGATACTCATTTCCTTTTTTTTTTTCTTTTTGAGACTCTGGAGTCTCGCTGTGTCACTCAGACTGGAGTGCAGTAGCTCTCCGCAACCTCCACCTCCTGAGTTCAAGCAATTGGATTACAGGCATGCATTACCACGCCTGGCTAATTTTTGTAATTTTAGTGGAGATGGGGTTTCATGTTGCATGTTGGCCCGGCTGGTCTCGAACTCCTGACCTCAGGTGATCTGCCCACCTTGGCCTCCCAAAATGCTGGGATTACAGGTGTGGAACCACCGTGCCCAGCCACTCATTTCCTTTTATTCACAGTATTGACTGTCCAGTTCCCAAATTTATCTTCTGCTCAAAAGCTAAATACTTCTACTTTTTTTTTCCCTATGTTTTCACATTCTGTTTCAGTTGAACTTGTCCCAATCTCTCTTTTTAAAACATTTATTATTTTAAATGAATTTGTTTGGAATTCACATCTGGAATTCACAATCTGTGAATGAAACACGAGGATGCCTTTAAGGGAGTAAGAACGGGGAAGTATGTGAGATGCCCTTAGCCAGTTGGGTGACTGAGTTCTGCCCTTGACAGTTAAGAAGAAACTCAAATACCACCCACCTCCACACATTGCTCCTGTAGGACTCAGTGAATGAGCACACCTACCATTATTGGTGATAATGCAGACCTCTAGTTAAGGCTGGGGCCAACTACACTATTACCTTCCTTCATTAGCTCCTGATTGCCATAGGCTCCTCTGGGTTCCGTAGGGCTGGGGCCACCCTCCATCATTTTATGAAGATTCTGCACAGACCTCCTTGCCTGATCATCCAGATCACTGACATCGTCCTCTTTTTTTTCCCACACTCTCAGTTCTGCGAAGCACACCAGTGACACATGGCGATGTGGCTCATCACCAATAATAGAGCCAGTGTCTTCATGTATTCTCACATGGTCTTGATGATCAGAACATGCTCTTTCATTCTCTGCCCTCATTGAAATAATTATGTCCCTTTCCTCATTTACTTTTTCTCTGATTTTCTCACACTATCAGTTGGTGCCCTGCCCCTCCCTGGCAAACTGCTGCACCGTGGTTACCATGGTTATCACACATCCCGACCAACATGCCAGTTCTTCATCAAGCTTGCGAGTGGTCATCAGGGATGTTAACAACCTACAGTTGCCGGGCACTGTGGCTCATGCCTGCAATTCCAGCACTTTGGGAGGACGAGGCAGGAGGATCCCTTGAGCTCAGGAATTCGAGACCAGCCTGGGCAATAGAATAAGTCCTTGTCTCTACAAAAAAAAAAAAAGAAAAGAAAAAAAAGAAAAAAATAGCCAGAGGTGGTGGCATACACGTGTAATCCAAGCTACTTGGGAGACAGAGGTGAGAGGCTCACTGGAGCCCAAGCAGTCGAGGCTGCAGTGAACTGTGATTAAGCCACTGCACCCCAGCCTGGGCAACAACAGAGTGAGCCCTTGTCTCAGAAAACAAAAACTAAAGAAAACAACCTACAGTCTTATTTGCACTTTGTTCTTCCTTTGGGAAATTAATGTAAACACCGTATTTGATATCTTGGTTATTCTCCTTTCCGTAATTGACTGGAGGCCCTTGCTTTCTCTTCACCAGGGCTGTAGAACTCTGCTGTGAAATCACATTTCAATCCAGATGATTCTCCTGGAACAACTTACCCTTGCCCATGTTGTTTGTGGTTTACCTTGTAGCAAGCTCTTGCTTTTTTTTTTTTTTTTTAAAAGAAGTTCTTTTACATCTTGCCTTGCTTTTAAAAGAGTTCCAAAAGCAGCAGCAAAAACCAAACAAAATCCCCACCCTTCTATACTGTTTGTAATTTTCCATTCCAGTCCTTATGATGGTGTCATTAACATGTCTGTGTCATCCATTAAATCCATCAGCTTGCTCTGTCCTGTGTTCTGGAAGATGTCTTTGTGGGTCTCCTCTGACAGGCATAGGCTTCCTTCTTTTATCCTCACGCTGCCTGTCTTTACAGGCTCCTGTACCCCTCTGGTTTCTTCCCTGGCCTGCCTGTGTTCTCTTCAGCCTGGGAAGGAGGAACTCTGTGGTTCTTTGAAGTCTTTTGTTTTGTTCTTTCACTTTAGAACTCTCCTGACCTTTCCCCGGGAATAAAGGCCAAAGGGAACAAAACAAGACAAGCCTCCCACCTCTGTCGTACCTTTCTCAGTTACCAGATTCACCGTCTACTCTTTACAAGCATTTGGTAATTCTTCTGAAGTCTACTTAGATCTTTGTGGTTGTTTTCTGTCTTCCTCAGTTCAGCTTCCAATAAGTGATTACTATTACTGTTAGGAATAATGTTAGGAGGATAATCCACCCATTGGTATTTCACTTTACATTTAGAAAGCCAATCTGAGCCAGGAGCGGTGCTCATACCTGTGATCCCAGCACTTTTGGGAGGCCAAGGTAGGAGGATCATTTGAGCCCAGGAGTTCGAGACCAGCCTGGGCAGCATGACAAAACCCTGTCTCTAGTAAAGAAAATACAAAAATTAGCACTATGCATTGCTGCTGTATCGCTGCTATGCAGTAGACTGGGTTATGGGAAATTAACACTTTCATCTAGAATGAGGGTCCATTTGGTTGAAGAGAAGGTGAGCTATGCCATTACATCCAGATTCCCCTGATATCCAGCATGATGTGATTCAAATCATCATGTTATCATGCAGCATCTTTCATGCCTCGTGCATCATTCACTTGCCATTGCATGCAATTGGCTCACTATTTTGGGTTTGTCCTTTCACACCTACCACCTTGGTCTAGGTACAAAATGATGAGAGCCTGAGTTACGGAAGTGACTTCTTCCTTGGCTTCCTGTCTCCAGGCTTCTATCTTCAGCTTATCCTGTGAATTGGTTTCTGAGTGGTTCTTTAGTGGAAAAACATGAGAACTCATCAATACTTCATGCAGTCAAAACGTTTCATGGCTCCTTTCACATTCGGAGTAACATGTGAACTCACTACCTGGGCACACCTGGCCTGTTTCAGGCTCCTCGGCTTCTGTGTGAGCTTCTCTGTACACCAGGAGATCGCCATGCTTTCTCTAGCCATGACACCTTCACACAGTCTGCTCCTCTTGCTTGGGGAGTCTTTTCCTTCCTTTGCTCAGTAAAGTCCGACAGGTGTCCTACAAGCACCCCCTCCAGGAAGCCTCACGAAATCTTTCAGTTTATTTAACACTTAGTTGTCAGCTCTTTCAGGAGGCCTCTCGATACCTCTTCCCTTCGCTATTCCTTTGGAGCTATGTAATATGCTATTCTTCTGTGTGTGCTCATTAGAGCACATGGACAGCTCTGTGGTCATTGTCATGAACTTCTATTTTTCTGCCGGGGGCCTGCATTGGGACTTCTAACCCAGTGACTACCAAAGAGGAGCTACTCAGTGGATGCTTGCCGAATAAATGAGGAGCTCTCCAGCTCACATGTCCATCACTGCTATGACCATACCCAGGGTTTTCTAAGAACATTGGCAACCACAAAAATACTCCATTCTTGGAGTATCCCTCAGCCTAGGGTTTTGTCCCAAATGTTTCGAACATCTTTTCCTCATTAAGCATATTTTCACTTTTCAGTCAATGAATTAAAAATGCATATAGATACTTGCTCTGTATTTAAAATATGCAGTTTCATCCCATAAAGTAAAATTTGTTCCAATTTGCATACCGAGTTTCTCATGCGACCTTCTGATCAAGAAGCACTTGCAGCATTTTCTCAAAGTCCTGAGGAAGTTTTCCAAGGCACTGTTTCACGAATAGTATCTAATAGGTTCCTTTTATTTATTTTCCTAATAGCCATCCAAGGCCATTTAGTGTTTGTGCTACTATCAGATACAATTCAAAATGAAATCAGTTCTGTCAAAATTAGATGCATGCTTTGAGAATTTAATTGAACATGTGTTTATCTTCATATTCTTTATCAAACAAGGTGCAGATGCAACAAGTAAATTTATTTGATAAAAATCAAATTGTTTCATAACTCTGTTGTTATTTTTTGGTCAATATCTGAAAGGTTTATTTTTTTTTTAATGAGTTACATTTTATTAATGGTTTACATATTTATTAGATAAAATGTATTCATTCTCACCATTCTTCTTGTGCTTAGACTTTGTTAGCATGTTTTTCATTATATATATATATATATTTTTCCCCCCCTCAGGAGGAATGTCAGAACTACATCCGGGTGCTTCTGGTGGGTGGCGACCGGTTATTCACCTGTGGGACCAATGCATTCACACCTGTCTGCACCAACCGCTCGGTATGGCTTCCTTTTGTGCCTCAAAAGAATTTAATATCAGAAGAGGTCAAACATTGTATTAAAATATTAGTTGTAAATGAATTTCTATACACCAAGGTGTTGCTGTTTAATTCAAAAGCACTTTTTGTCAAATTGAATAAGTATTTGATTTCTTGATGTATTTCTAATCAGGACCATCAATGAGATAAATAACTGGAACTAATTATAACTTATATAATTAAACTTAAATATGTTTCTAAATTATTTCAACCAGCATTTTTCTCACCAGTGACTTTAAACATTAATCCTAAACATATTCTTTGATGTCTTAGAGATACTGTTACTGTTATTTACATTTATTAAAATTATTAAAATGGTCTAAAATCACAATCGTAGGGAAGAAAAAATTAGCCTACAAATTGGATAAGAAGTATGTAAAAAAAAAATAAACAAACTAAGAAATTGAACCCTAGGCAAAGTCCAGTTATAACTGACCCTCTTTCTTGTCTTTAACCTGGCAATCATTGACGGAGTAATTTTGAGCTGCTCACACTATAGCAGTAGCATGGCAGGGTCAGTAGAACACATGTGGAATCTTCCTAATTCAGGTTACAAACGCAATCTTCCTCTGGGAATATCATGAAGAAACATGTTCATTCCCTGGTTGCACACCTTTCTTCAAGACCTTAATTGACCATCTGCTTTTACGGTTCATGATTTCAGGTTAGCATTCAGTTATTGGAAATAAAGGGAGGAGATGGATGATAAGGGGTGTGAAGCTCAGGGAGCTCTCTAGGTGCCGCACCCTGCCCTGAAACGCTTTCACCAGTGCCATGGTTCAGTCCTCAACATCTGCCCCACAAGATCGCTACTCTGTGGGGCTCCCTTTTATGAAAGAAGAACCTGAGACATAAAGAGCTGAAGGAACTTACCGGGTACACATCTCATAGCAGAGCAAGCAGCGTGCCTGCACCTACTGGCCCTGAGCCTTTCTGCTCCAATACCTCTCAGGCGAGAACCAAGAACCGAATTGAGCAAAAAATCCGCCAGTACCCAAGAGCTTTTCTCATTCAATGATTGTTGGGAATCCAGCATTTGGGACACTGGATTCGTATGAAATGACTTCAAGACACTTGGATCTCTCTCTGAAAACTGAAAAAAAAAAACAAAAACAAAAAACGAAAGTATTGGAAATGTGGGCCGCATAGTGTTGAATATCCACACATCCTTACCTGTGAATACATTTTTCGGGGCTATTCATTATATTTTGGTTCACTTATATTGATAGAATTATACATAATTTTTTTTTTTTTTGAGACAGAGTCTTGCTCCGCCTCCCAGCCTGGAATGCAGTGGCGCGGCTCACTGCAACCTCCGCCTCCTAGGTTCAAGTGATTCTCCTGCCTCAGACTCCCGAGTAGCAGCGACTACAAGTGCCTGCCACCATGCCTAGCTAATTTTTGTTTTGTTTTGTTTTTAGTAGAGAGGGGGTTTCACTGTGTTAACCAGAATGGTCTCGATCTCCTGACCTCGTGATCTGCCCTCCTCGGCCTCCCAAAGTGCTGGGATTATAGGCGTGAGCCACTGCGCCCAGGCAATTATACGTAATTCTTTATTGTGATCCTATTTCTGTAAATATTGACACTGGTTTTTAAATTTAAGTGGAAAAATATGCAATACTTGTGCATTATAAATCAAAGGCATATATACAATGGTCTTATTTCTTATTTTGTGAGTATTCAGTGGTATGAGGTTCAGTAAACTAAAGTGATGAGAAAGAGACTGATTGATGGACTCTCTTACCATGAGTGGAGCAGGCTGTTTTCATCAGTTGGAGTGTAAAAGTGGGTCATCTCTCCTCATGAGCCCCAGAGAGGCTGTTACACAAGCATCACTGTGATTATGGTGGATGTGATCCATAAGCATCACTAAAGGGGCTTGTGCAGAGGTAACTGCTTTTCCCCTCATCTTCCCCCACAGTTGAGCAACCTGACTGAGATCCACGATCAGATCAGTGGCATGGCCCGCTGTCCCTACAGTCCCCAGCACAATTCCACAGCGCTCCTCACAGCTGGCGGGGAGCTCTATGCTGCTACGGCCATGGATTTTCCAGGACGTGATCCTGCCATTTACCGAAGCCTGGGTATTTTACCTCCTCTCCGCACAGCGCAGTACAACTCCAAATGGCTCAATGGTAAGCCTTCCGTCACTCCCTCTTTCCCACCTCATTTGTTTTTGATTTCTGGTGATTTGGTATTCAAAAGCAAACTACAACACTCTAAATAAAAATGAATTCTTTATCTTCTAAAGAAATCAAAGTGTAGCTTGTTCAGGACTAATCATAAAAAGGACATCATATGGCTATTTAGTATTTGGAAGAGCAGTGGTACTTCCAACCCTCTAGACCATGATAATATGGCTAATGTTGATATGACCACTTATAGAAGCTAGCTGAGTTTTTTTTTCCTATATTGTTGTTTAATGTCTACAAAAGTTGACAGCTTGTCAGAGATATGTGTAGAGTCCTATGCATTACTTCTTAACTTCCTTTTTATGTGTCTAGAAATGGAAATTACTAACATGGCATGTAATTTTCAACCACTGTATAAAAGAATTGGTTTGTCTATAGGTAACTCCAAAAAGTTTGACAATTAAAAATGTAACAAATGTATCAACTCACATACTTAGAAGTTAGTAGGAGGCATCATCAGGGTTTATTCATTCAGTGGCTCAGGAGTTAATAAGGAGGCAAGTATTCACTGCAGTCTCTGCCATCCACAGTCTGGCAGATGGGCCCTCAGGCCATCTCTGCTTGTGGTTGCAAAATTGTTTCTGCAATTTCAGGTATTGCATCCACATGTGGCAATATCCACTCAAAGAAGAGCCACATCCCTGTCCCCTTTTCATCTGTATATTTCTTTTTAAAGAAACCAGAAACCCTTAGAAGGCTTCTTTCAGTTCCAGGCCAGAATTTGGTCACTTGCTCACTAAGCAATCAGAAGATGGTGACAACCATCCAAATTGAGGTTCACTGTGTACAAAGTCCTGACGTGTATCAGCTGAAATGCATCCCACTGTATATCTGTGCATTCATGTGTGAGTGTGGTCACACACACATATACATACACATTCACCTACAAAGGCGATGTATATGTACCATGCGTAATCCATTGCCCCAAGCATTTATTTGATAGTTTGTACAAAGGTGAAATCTTGAGAGTTAGTAGACTTTTGCCACATACCGGCTAATTATGTAGACCAGAGTTTCTCAGCCTCAGCACTATTGATGTTTTGGGCCAAATTGTTCTTAGTTGTGGGATGGGGGGTCTTGTCCTTCGCATTGTAGGATGTCTAGCAGCATTTTCAACTTATAATCATTATATGCCAGTAGCATCCTCCTCTGCCCACTTGTAACAACAAAAAATGTTTTCAGCAATTTTTCAGTATTCCCTGGGAGGGGGGAATTAACTCTAGTTGAGAACCACTGCTTTAGACTCATCACATATGCAGAACCATGGATACACGTATATATATTCAATGCAAATATTTTGCCAAATAATACAGTCAACCTAACCATCAGAGTTTGCCTTTAAAAGACTGTCCTGTAGAAAAAAAAAAGGATGTCCTCATCATTAGCTTTTCTCAATTAAACTGAATTGTTTCCAAAGGGAAACATGAATTGTTTTCCCAAACTGAAGCACTAACTAGATTTCTCCCATCAACATCATTTCTGCTGAACTGGCTTCAACGGAATCAGTTGATTCTATATGGATGGTCCCCTTTTGGCCCCGAAAGTTTCATCTGTGCAGCTTCAAGTTCTTCTTTCCATTTGTTTGTTGATTCTGACTGACCAAGAAGTTTCCACTTAAAAATCAAGAATCCCTATCCCAATAAAGGCTTTGTAATTAGAATTTGCCAGAAGCAAAGTAAAAAGCAATTGGGAGTACTCTCTCTTTTCCCAAAGTGACACTTGAAGAATATCCTGGAAAAACATTTCAGGTCATAGCATGAGTTATAAACACTAGCCGCCTTCTTACATGGGACTGAGTGACCACCAGCTGTTGAGGTGCTCAGCATTGGTCAACCCCCTGGTTGTCAGCTTCTGTCAATTCTCCTTTTCAATTGGAGAGTCATGTGTTGCCATCCAGGCAATGGAGGAACTAAGACAGTGTTGATCACAGTCGTGGTAGGCAAAACATTGTTACTTGATTTACAAAGAAATCAGTGTTTCCGATTCCTAAAACATTCTGCTGTTCATTTCTAAGATCTGATAACTGCAGACACTGAAAGTAATTCAGAGGTAAATGCCGTGTCTCTACCATTCAGGCCATAAAAGCAGCACAATTTGCATGACAATGAATAGCCTGCATTTCTCAGGAAAGCAGCATTTCCACCGCCCTCCCCCACTGTCCTTCCCTGGCCTGCATTGGGAAGACCCTCTCTCCTAGGGTAGAAAACCAAGAGCCCTGCCTGAGGACCCTGAGTGATTGCATAGGAAGTGTTGTCTTCATACCTCTCCTGTGTTTTGTTAGGGCACTTTCTGCCACTGCTGAACCCTGAGATACAATTTCCACTTCTGGTTGGCCCTGATTTGCTTCTCTGATTGACCCTCCATTCCAGGATGGATTCTGGCCCCTAACCACAATAGGTTCTGCTTCCATCTCCTGCTGAGCCTGAACACAGGGACATTTATCCTCCCTGGCCTAACTAGGACACATGCTTTGCATCCCATCTGTTCTTTGCCAGACGCCCTTGTCTCAGGTCTTCCTCCTTTAGTTCTCCTTACCCTCCTGCCCGCCTGCATTCACTCCCACCAAATCCAGCCCCAGAGGGGCCCACCCCTTGGCTTCTGTGTCTCTTAAACACTAGGGTACTAGAGAGAATCACCCTGTGGTGGAAAGGGCAGTAGAAAAGGTGGAGCCTCTGTCCTCAGTGAGGCCCTCAGGGCAGCTCCCTAAAGGTCTAAGCACCTCAGTTCCTGTCCTCTCCCCTTGCAACTACCCCCGCTTCAGTCCTCTCCCAGCCTCTCCCAGGGATTCTCAATGGGTTTATCTTTCCTCCTACATTATAGAGAAATGTTAGGTTCTAAAGAATTTTTCCCAGTAAGTCCTCAAACTTACCTTTTCTTGTCGCTCGGTTCTGTAGCTGATTCTCTTTCTGCTGTGTTCTGGAGTAATTTTCATTTTTTGGAAAATATTGCCGCCTTATCCATTATCTTTCTTTTCACCATAACCTCAAATTTCTTCCTAATGATGGCTCATGATTTCAGAAAAATGTTCAGATGTCTTTTCTCTTAAATAAGACAAAAACAAACCCCAACAAGCTAAAACCAAACACCCTTAGTTCTGCTGCGTCCAAGAATGCTCCACTTTCACATGGTGATTTTAAGGACCCATTAAATGACCCTTTCAGATTCTTCCCTTGAGCTTTCAACCAAGTCAGCAAAATCAAATTTGAGAGTTGGACTTGTTCCAGAAGGAGGCTACAACGGGGTAGTGAAGGGGTAGGACTTCCTGCTTTGGTGGCCATGCAGTGGAAATTTTCTCTCACCAGAAACAGGAGGAATGGAGGGTAAGTCCCTGTCCCATCACTTGCCTTCCATTATTGGCTGACCTTATTGAGGACAGCATTCTTAACCCCTCAGCTTCAGGCCGTTCGCATCTTCTCTGCCCTCTGCACCCCACCATGTGGTGCTGTGGTGGTTCTCCCCAGTCCCACAGTGTCTAGTTACATTATTTGAGGACCAATATCTAGCCATTACCTTAACTATCTTATTGGAAGGATGACATTGTTGCCTCGAAGTTTCTTTTACAGAATGTTTATGCTGCACCATACGTAGCTGGTGCACCCTGTGGCTTGAGTGCCTGTTCTGTCCTTGACTCTTTTCCTTCAGCTGATCTTTAAGCTTTGTTTATCCCTGAGAATTCTGTCCTCAATCCCTTCCTTCTGCCTACTCTTCTCATTCCACATGCTCCTCTTGGATTCCCATCTATTCTGAAGTTTTTTTTGTTGTTGTTTTTTGTTAGTTTTCTATTTTAATAGTTTTTGGGGTACAGGTGGTTTTTGGTTACATGGATAAGTTATTTAGTAGTAATTTCTGAGATTTTAGTGCACCCTTCACCCAAGCAGTGTACACTGTACCCCGTATATAGTCTTTTATCCCCCACTCCACTGCCAACCTTCGCCACAAGTCCCGAAAGACCATTGTATCATTATTATGCCTTTGCATTCTCATAGCTTAGCTCCCACTTACAAGTAAGAACATATGATATTTGGTTTTCCATTCTTGAATTACTCCACTTGGAATAATGATCTCCAGCTCCTTCCAAGTTGATGCAAAATACATTATTTTGTTCCTTTTTATAGCTGAGTAGTAGTCCATGGTATATACATATTACACTGTTTTCTGTTCTAAAATTTTAACTCCCCTGCCTCACACCATACCCACCTACTGAGGACCGTTCACGGATCTGGTCTCAGCTCCGACTTAGTCCACAGATGTGATGTTCACTTCCAGCTGAATGCTCCTTGCAGTACTTTCAGCTCAGCCTACTCCATTTTCGTTCATTTCTTTGTTTTTCAATCTTGGGTGTGGGCCCCATATTAGTTTTCTAGGGATGCCATGACAAAGTATCACAGCCTGGGTGCTTAAACAGCAGACATTTATTTGCTCAAAGTTCTGGAGGCTGAAAGTCCAAGAAGAAGCTGTCAGCAGGGTTGTCTCCTGAGGCCTCTCTCCTTGTCTTGTAGATGTCATCTTTTCCCTATGTCTTCTAAACATGGTCTTCCCTCTGTCCATGCCTGTTTCCTAATTTCCTTTTTTTTTTTTTTTTGAGACAGAGTCTCGCTCTATCGCCCAGGCTAGAGTACAGTGGTCCAATTCAGCTCACTGCAAGCTCTGCCTCCTGGGTTCACACGATTCTCCTGCATCAGCCTCCCAAGTAGCTGGGACTACAGGCTTCTGCCACCACACCCAGCTAATTTTTTGTATTTTTAGTAGAGACAGAGTTTCAACGTGTTAGCTAGGTTGGTCTTGATCTCCTGACCTAGTGATCTGCCTGTCGGTCTCCCAAAGTGCTGGGATTACAGGCATGAGCCACTGTGCGCAGCCCCTAATTTCCTATTCCTATAAGGACAGCAGTCATATTGGATTAAAGCATACTCCAATGACCTCATTTTAACCTCATTAACCACTTAAAGACCCTGTTTTTGAGCATAGTTACATTCTGGAGTACTGGGGGCTGGGACCTTGACATAAGTTTTGGGAGACACAACTCAGCCCAGAGCAGGGTCCATGATTCACCTCTCATCTGAGCCAGACACCTGCAAATCTCAGCCGACTCCTTCCCTCTCTTTCCAGACCCACTCAACCCCAGGTCCTGCAGAGACCACTTTTAGAGTGACTCCCAGACCTGAGTCTTTCTTCTCATTCCTCCACTTCTGTGCTTGTTCAAGGCTTCCTCATCTGAAATGCTGCACTAGCCCCTCTCTGATCCACTCTCCAAAGAGTAGCCAGTAATATATGGCGTGAAGCTCTAAGGTAGACGGTAGAGACTTTGGAGTCAGACAGATCTGAGGCTTGGCCCTTGGGGCATAAATTTGTCTTACCAGTTCTTGGCTTCCTCACCTGTATATTGCAGATGGCTGACTACCTGACCTGGACATTTTGAGAATAAAGTGAGACAACAAAGATGATGAGTATTAGCGTCAGCACATAGTCAGTACTCCACAAATAAGGGGAGCTATTATGAACTCCCCAAAGTCCAATGCAATATCTAAGATGTAGTAGGGAGTTAATACATGTTTGTTGACTGAATAAATGAGTGATTATTTGGGCCTGTGGTTCCTGAATTACTGACACCTTTCAACCTCCTCTTTCCTCCTCTTTACTGGCACATTCAAGACATATCCATCACCATCTAGTCTTGGGACTTCCAGAACTTTAGCAGGACTTGAATCCTCTGGAAGACCACCACTCAGCTAGCAGCTGCTTACATATAATAATGAACAAATCTCCCTTCTTTGTTTTGCATGCTTTTCAGGTTTTGCAACCTTTTTGTGTTGAGGAAAGAAAATTGTCTCAGCAGGAGAAGTTGGGAAGGTATAACACCTGCTAACCTGAGTCAGCAAAATTTTTGCATTCAGATGAACTATGATTAAATTGTGTACAGTACAATTTACTTATGCATTTAGGTAGTCCCTTTGCATAATTCTACTAGTTAACATATATTGGGCAAACTGATGAAACACCCAGTAGAACTGTCACTAACTTTTACTGCATGCACATATACTGGGCACCCTTCGGCCCAAACTTCGAGCCAGCCAGCAGACAGCCACCAGTGAATTCTGTTTCATCAAGCCATACCTACAGTGACATTTTGAACAGTGCCCGTGCTTGTTTCCTAGGTTGCCAAAGCAAAGTACTGCAAACAGGGTAGTTCAAAGCAATAGACATTTATTCTCTCTTCAAAAAAAAAATATTTAATTTTTAACTTTTAGGTTCAGGGGGATATGTGAAGGTTTGTTACAAAGGTAAACGCATGTCATGGGGGTTTGTTGTACAGATTATTTCATTACCCAGGAGTTAAGTCCAGTACCCAATAGTTATATTTTCTTCTCTTCTCCCTCCTCCCACCCTCCACCCTCAAGTAGACCCCAGCGTCTGTTGTTTTCTTCTTTGTGTTATAAGTTCTCCTCATTAAGCTCTCATTTATAAGTGAGAATATGGATAGGGATGAAGTCAGAGATTTAGAAGGAGAGCAAAACGCAATCCAAGGAAAATATGAATCACAATAAAGTGATACAGAAGCTGAAGGAAGGAATAGCCGATATAAAAAAAGAAATTCACAGTTCTGACGAGCTGAATAACCCAATACAAGAATTTTACAGGGCAATCACAAGTATTAACAGCAGAATAAACCAAGCTGAGGAAAGAATATCAGAGCTTGAAGACTGGTTCTCTGAAATAAGACAGTCAAAGAAAAAAGAATAAAAGGAATGAACAAAACCTCTGAGAAGTATGCAATTATGTAAAGAAGCCAAATCTATGAATCCTTGGCACCCCTGAAAGGGAGGGGAAGAAAGCAAATAGATTGGAAAACATATTTCAAATATCATCCATGAAAACTTCCCCAATTTTGCTAGAGAGGCCAACAGTCAAATTTAGGAAATACAGAGAATGCCTGCAAGATTCTACACAGGAAGATCATCCCCAAGACACACAGTCATCAGATTTTCCATGGTTGAAATGAAAGAAGGAATGTTAAAGGCAGCTGGAGAGAAAAGACAGGGGCCTATATTCAGCATTTTTAAATTTTTAAAAAAAGTATTCAACCAAGAAATTCATATCCAGCTAGACTAAGCTTCCAAAGTGAAGGAGAAATAAGATTCTCTTCAGATAAGCAAATGTTTAGTGAGTTTGTTACCACCAAACCTGCCTTGCAAGAAATCTTGAAAGGAGCACTAAATATAGAAAGGAAAGACTGCTACCAGCTAATACAAAACCACCCTGAAACACACAGACCAGTGTCACCATAAAGCAACCACACAAGCAAGCCAACATCATAACCAGCTAACAACATAATGACCAGCTAACAACATAATGACAGGATCAAATCCATGCACATCAGTACTAATCTTGTATGTAAACAGGTTAAATGCTGCACTTAAAAGGCACAGAGTGGCGAGGTGGATAAAGAGGGAGGACTCGACAGTATGCTGTCTTCAAGAGACCTGTCTCACATGAAATGACAGCCATAGGCTCAAAATAAAGGGTTGGAAAAGAAATCTACCAAGCAAATGGAAAAGAGAAAAAAGCAGGGTTTGCCATTTTAATTTCAGACAAAACTGACTTCAAACCAACAAAGATCAAAAAGGCAAAGAAGGGTAAAGGATTCAGTTCAACAGGAAGACCTAACAATCCTAAATATATATGCACCCAACACAGGAGCACCCAGATTCATACGTTTTCAGAGTTTTTAGAGACCTTCAATTAGTCTTAGACTCACACGATAATAATGTGAGACTTTAACACTCTACTGACAATATTAGACAGATCATCAAGGCACAAAATTAACAAAGATACTCAGGACCTGAATTCAAAATTGAGCCAAATGAATCTGATATACGTTTACAGAACTCTCCACCAAAAAACTACAGGACATACATTCTTCTCATTGTCACATGCTACATACTTTAAAATTGACCACATAATTAGACATAAAACAATCATCAGAAGCTACAAAAGAACCAAAATCATACCAAGCACACTTTCATGTCACAGTGCAATAGAAATAAAAGTCAAGACTAAGAAAATCACTCCAAAAACCATGTAACTACATGGAAATCGAATGACATGCTCCTGCGTGACTTTTGTGTAAACAATGAAATTAAGGCAGAAATCAAGAAGTTCATTGAAACTAATGAGAACAAAGATACAACATACCAGAATTTGTGGGACACAGCTAAGGGAGTGTTAAGAGGGCAATTCATAGCACTAAATGTTCACATCAAAAAGTTAGATGTCAAATTAATAGGCTAACATCACAAAGGAAAGAATTAGAGAAACAGGAACAAATCAACCCCAAAGCTAGAAGAAACAGGACCTAATCAAGCCCGAAGTCCTAGCTCAGGTATGCATCATATATGGCCTGTGTTTAAAGGGCAAATCTCTCTGAGCCCCACAGTGTTCATCTGGACAATAATCAAAATCAGAGCTGAACTGAAAGAAATGAAGACATGAAAACTCATTCAAAAGATTAGTGAATCCTGGAGTTGGTTTTCTGAAAAAAAAATAATAATAATAAGATAGGCCACTAGCTACACTAATAAAGAAGAAAAGAGAGAAGATCCAAATAAACACAATTAGAAATGAAGAAGAAAATGTTACCACTGACCCCACAGAAATAAAAATAACCATCAGAAACTACCAGAAATGTATTGTCTTAAAGTGCTGAAGGCCAAAGGTGCAAAATCAAGGTGCCAGCGTGGCCATGCACTCTGCAAATCCTTGAGGGGAGAACCATGGTTATGTCCTCTAGCTCTGGTAGCCCCAGACACTCCTTGGCTTATGATGGTTTCACTCCTATGTCAGCCTCCATCTTCACATGGCTGTCTTCCTGTGCCTCTGTCTAAATTCTCCTTTCCTTATAAGGATACCAGTTATGTTGGAAT
The DNA here is from genome assembly GCF_000951045.1 of Mandrillus leucophaeus. NCBI lineage: Eukaryota > Metazoa > Chordata > Mammalia > Primates > Cercopithecidae > Mandrillus > Mandrillus leucophaeus. The sequence goes on along the minus strand of NW_012101898.1, from coordinate 1,440,152 downwards.
ATCTGAAGTTTATTATATCTGCAGAGACCATGTTTCCAGATAAGGTCACATTCATGAAAATTGGGGGTTGGGACGTCAACATATTTCTTGGTTGGGGGATGGGTACAGTTAAACTATAACACTGTCTGAAGGAAGAAGTGCTCAACTGTTGAAGTCTGAAGTCACAACATCTTACTTTCTGCTGACAATCTTAATGCTTTTTTCTACTGCTGGTAAATCTGTTTACTTCTCAGGCTTCCCATCTCAGCCATTTCTTTCCCATTCTTAGCAGATGGAGTTGTCTTCTTGTTTCCCACGAGAATCATAAATCCTCAGGTAGGGATGGCAATCTCCTGTCTGCTTTGCCCAAGGCAGAGGGCCGTTTTACTTGTGTTTCTTTCTTCCTCTCTCTAGAGTACTGCTGTGGACAATGCATTCACTTAAACTGCTGCTTTGTCCACTGTGCATCCCTCCCTGCCCCTATGTCTCTGGGGAAGGGGTGCTTCTCTCCTCTGTAAGACTCAAGAATGCAAGACCCAGCAAGTCAAGATTCATTATTGAGTTGAACAATGCTAAAACTCTTAAGCATTGCTGATGCTTGAGCTCAACAGTGAGCTTGATCTTGTGTTGCTTATTCTACATCTGAATTACTATCTCAAAAGACTACAGGGAAGAATGGCAGAAATGAGTGCTCTCATAATCTAGCCTAAGATGAGCACAGAGGCACAAAGCATGCATCATCAGAACATGTGGGCAGAACATGACAGGCTACGGCCTTTTGCAACCCCAGGACCCAGAGCTCCAGAACTAATCTTCAGGCAAATGACGGTACTGGCTTTTCCATGGTGACATCTGGCCATGATACAGAGATCCCTGAGTAAGGACCTACCAGACTTCTAACCTTTCCACCACATCTTGCAGAAACCCATCATAAATATCTGGTATGGTTCTAAAAACCTGCCTTTAGCAAGCTAAGTCCGTTGTATCTTGCAGTTCCAGATACAAATTCTTATGACACCACCAGCATTATTCTTTATATACTGATGAATACACACTCCCTGCCCCCGATCCTCTGCACCTGTGCAGGGGCTCCCAGATGGTGGGAGGTGCTGCCAGCAGTCAGCACAAGCTGGATTGGAGAAGGCCAGCAGGCCTGGCCGGAGCTCTGGAAGCCTTTGTGGGTTCTGCCTGTTTCCTCTTGCCTGGCTGCTATGATCTGGCTCTGCCTGTTTTTACAGCCCTGGCTCCTGCTATTTTTCTTGCATGCATGCTTGGTGTCCTTTCAGGAGCCATGTGCAGTTTCCTGGGAGCATTCTGCCTTCCTTACCATGTTGCTTTGCAGTTTGTGATTATTTTGTCCTCACTTCCCTTGATTTTTGCCTCCTGGCTAATTCTGGTTCCTAGTTAGTTTAGTTTAAATTTCCATTTTCCCCAGTCTCTGGTGGATCTGTTCCATCCCTTTCTCACACTGTTCAAGATTGCACTTTCTCCCATACTACCAGAGCTCTTGGTTAGTCTCTTGCCCCAACATTATGAGAGCCCCCATTTTACCTGCAGAGAAAGCCAGAGTGCTGCCATGGCCCTCCTGTTCCCTTCCCGTTCTCATCTATGTGCTCCCTTGGCTTTAGCCTCTGAAATACCACACAGTGCCTCTGGTTCTTCCTTGCCTTTCAGGGCTCAGCAAACTTTTCTATAAAGGGCCAGTGAATAAATATTTTAGACTTTACAGTCCACATGGCCACTGTTGCATCTTTTCAATGTTGCCATCGTATTATGAAAGTCTGCACAGTCTATGGATGCATGAGTGTGACTGGGTGCTAATAAAACTTTATTCACAAAATGGGCAGCAGGTAGGATTTGGCCCATGGGCTAGAGTTTGCTGGCCCCTGTTCTGCCTGGAAAGCTCTTCTCCAAGAAAACCCATCTGGCCAACTGTCCCATCTTTCTTGAGTCTTTGCTCAAATGCCATCTTCTTAATGGAACCCGTGCCTCACTACCTTATTTCAGATCACAGCTCCCTCCTATCTAGCCCTCTTGGCTCTTCTTACCATGTTCAGTTTTAGCCTCCACTATAATGTTGTCTCCTCCCGCCACTACAGTGAAAGTTCCCGATGACTAGGGTTTATGTCTTTCTCTTACTCCTGGGTCCCACATGCTTACAACAGTGCTGGCATTAAAGTAAGCACTCAATGGCTATTTTTCTAATTAATGAGTTAAATGGTGCTATGGTCTGAACGTTTATGTCCTTCCAAAAGTAGTAGGCTGAAATCGAACCTACAAGGTGATGGTATTAGAAGGTGAGGCATTTGAGAGCTGATTGGGTCATAAAGGTGGAGTCCTTATGAATGGGATTGGTGCCCGAGTAAACAAGACCCCGGAGAGCTCCCTCGTTCCTCCCACCTTGTGAGGACACAATGAGAAGGTGCCAGCTAGGAACCAGAAAGCAAACCCTTGCCAGACACCATGTCTGCTGGTGCCTTGATCATAGACTTTCCAGCCTCCAGAACTGTGAGAAAGAAATGTTTGTTGTTTATAGGCGGCCCAGTTTGTGGTATTTTTGTTACAGCAGCTGGAATGGACGAAGACAATGGGTAGATGTTTGACTTCTTTGTTACCCCCACTATTTTATGAGTTCCTTAAGGGCAGGAGCTCTGTGGAAGTCTCTGTGTGTGCTAGCATCTTATTCAGTGTCTGAAACATAGATCAGGATTAATCCATATTTATTGAATGCGTAAGAGATTAGCACACTTCACAAATAGCAGAAATATGAATAATGTTAAACATGGGAGAATGTTCTATTATACTTTAGAATTAAACAGCAACAAAAACACAGATATGCGTATTTGAAATTGAACCAGGTCCAAAAATGTATAACATCTTCCCTTTGAGCCCCCATCTCACTTGGACCCCTGTTTTCAGCCATTATTTATTGTCATTTCTCAAAGGCAGTACAATCAATTGGATAACATTCTGGATGAATCTGGAACATTAAGTTACATATTTGGTAATGAATATGTTTCAAAGTCATATTTTCCCCTGTGCCAAAGTCGCTCTTAAAACAAATTTATGTGTTTAGAGAAATACCTTAACGGCTTTAATGCATTAAAATATTAATCGTTAATAACTGTATGAAATGATTACTGTAAGGCAGGATAATAAATGTTTAATGGTCGATGCTTAAAATAGAGAAGCAATAAAACTGGCCTTCAAGAAACTGGCAGTCAAGTTGGGGAAACAATAAACCCATGAAAATGTGAAAATACATTTCCAAATTAATATTGTGCAAATTGAGTTTATGAGTTCTGAAGGAACTATGTGCTTGCACACAGAGGAAAAACTTCAGTAGGAACTTGGAAAAACTAACTCCGAAATGAGCCTTAATAACTCAGCATGAACATCTAAGCCACGTAGACTTATTAACACTCAAGATCTGCTGGCTTTCCTTCTCTAGTGGAAATGTGCACTTGTCCCACTGGGTTCTCCCAGGGAACTCCACAGTGTCCTGCAGTCTCTGAGATTTTGGCCAGGATTTCATATGGAGGTGAACTCACTTGAAATCCACAAGCATTCTCTTTTCAACTGTATCATTTTTTATGAGCTATTATAGTTCTAGTTGAGAAAACTCTTTTGGCAACAATGTTAAATTCTGTTGGTTTGAAATACATTGATGGTGTTACTCAAGCATTAAGTAGACTCTTGAGGTCTTTAAAATGCAATTATTAACCTTCTAATGATTAATGATAACTTACTTGGAGGATGAAAATCTCCTCCATGCTTACCTAAGTCAGGGAGAAATTGTTTCTGCTTGTCCTGAAGAGAGGTGCTTTGGGGAGCTCAATGCTTCTCCTTGGGACCAGGTGCTGACTCCAAACAGCCTGAGCACAGCCAGGCTGGCGTGACTTTGTTGATCTCCACCCTGGGGACAGTGAGAGCCTGTTTGGTAGGATACACACAGCATAGTACCTGGAGCTGTGACTGGTCTGTAGGAGGTGCTCTCTCGACTGACAAGATTCGCTACAGCTGGAAATTAAAAAATGGAATTAGAGGTCAGAGAACAAGCAAAACAAAGACAAATGGGGATTGAGAATGAAGTGAATGTGGGTACCAAAATGCAAATATTTCTAAAGAAAAAGAAGAAGCTCTGTAAAGCCAGAATAGAATCAAGACTACATAGTCAGCAGCCTAGTGTTTTTTTTTGTTTTTGTTTTTTTTCCAAATAAGCACCTGGGGAGATGCTTAAAAAGAATGCGCTTGTGAAAAATAAGTTCTTTTCAGCATTACAAGTGCAAGGCTGATATCTCATTCAAGTTTAAACTTGCTAGGGTGAGGATGAGACAACATGGATGGAAAGTATGTTGAGCAAAGGTGTGTGACATGTGACATAGCACAATGAGACGCCCTCTTCTAATATTCAGGCCTGATCGAGCCTGTCAGCAGGCATTGCCAGTTGCCTATGCCTTGTGGGATGGCTGCAGTTCGGACATCGTGCTGTGAATCTAATCCTATTATCTTTGTAGGTCAGAAATCGTTTTAAATCAATGGCCTCCATGCATATCACCTGCCTGTCCATGTACTTATTAGAGTATCTGTTACTTGTAGTTATTACACCACCCACAAGGAAGAGTCACAATGGCTATTTATAATATGCCAGGTAGATGGGAGGCTCCAAACCCATGTCATCTGCCATCCTTCTTATAATCTCTTAAGGGAGATTGCATTATCCTCCTTCTACAGATGAGCACCATGGGGCTCAGAGGGACTTGCCCCCTGAACACAGGCCATACCTGATGCATACCTGAGCTAGAGCTTGAAAACAGATCCACTCCAGAGCTTGCCTCCTTCCTTCTTTACAAGCTGCTGACCTTCCTTTTGTTTAGTTGGCATTTTAGGAAATACCAACGTTACAAATGGCCTCCATCTCTCTCTCCCAATGCCCACATTTTCATGCATGAGCGGCCGTGGAAGAGGGGTATGTGGACTCTGGAAAAGGTTGAGAGCCTTTTCTTGATTGTTATAGACTTGCATGCATGATGCAATAAACTGGGGATATTAAACCCAAAGTAGAAGAGCCTGTGTGATAATTTAATGCAGACCTTTATGGGTACAAAAGTGTGGTTAAGTGACATAAGGAGTCAGTTCTTATGGTGCTCTGAAAACACCGTATCGCTCCATCCTGTACATCAAGCACAGAGGGCCTAAAAGCTGGGGAGCCACAGGTCCTCTCCAATCATGTGAAGAAGCTTCTACACTTGCCAATACACTTGTCAATACACTTGCCAAAGGTCTTTTACTACTTTTGAATTTTAATGTGCACATTCCGCACGAAAAGGGATGAATGCATCTTTCCTTCTCCTACCACCACATTATGAGGATACTTGCGTGCACTGTGTATACGTGAGTCAGGGAAACCTCATAAAAAATAAATCCACTACAAGAATGGATGCCTCCGTGTAGAGAAGATATCATGCAGACATGTGCTAGAACAGATAAAACAGTTGGGAAATGGCTCAATGTTCATTGTCTAGAGATTCTGGCAGGTTCCTAGTGACGGTCTCGAATCCCTCTTGATGTCCTTGCCTGATGACTAATGTTGCCTCCTTTCCTTCTTCAAAGCATCCCAGTTTCTAGCATAAATCATCTTGTCATCTTGTTTGTAAAATGCCCAGCTTTATGTGTTTCTATAAATTTGTCTCTATATTATTCTATTGAACTTTTTATTTACCCCAGTCAAGGGCCTCTGACATTTGTTCACTCACTGCCACATATTGGGAAGTCGGCTCCCTGTGTCTTGGTCCTCCTTTTGCCCCAGCTCAGATCAACTCAGGAGACAAAGCCAGAGCCGTCATGCACGTTTCCTTATTCTGCAGTAGCTCATTGGGAAGAAGTATGATAAAAACTGAATAACGTTGGAGCTCAATGTCTTCTTTCAGTAAAATCTTACATGGTTTCCTTTCAGTCTTTTAACATAGTTTTTAGGCGTTAAAATATTTACCAGATTTTTAAATTTAACATTCCAATGAAAAAACTCATACGTATGAATTTGATCTTGCAGATAAAATGATTAATTCTTCCAAGAAGTGAACCTGTAAATTTAAAATAGCATCAGAAAAAATGGACATGGCAAATAGAAATGTTGTGTTTTGACAATTTTCAGAAATATTCCTGAAATTATGTATCACTAATAGGAATGTGTGATTTGGCAGAATTTTATAAGAGAGGGCTACGTGCTTGGAATGGAATAAGAGCAGAGTAGACACCGAAGTCTGTCACTTTAAGCTAGAATATTTAGACAAATATTCAGTTAATGAAACTCCTATAGACCCAAAGATATGGAGAATTGTAGGTGTGAGTTTTGGACTTGTAGGGCGGTGTACAGAAGTGGTACTTCTCGTTTAGGGGAAGCCAGCCCGTGTCGCCATGGTACAAGTGGTTCCTATTTCAATAAGCAAATTCAGGAAAGTAATGCATTTTCAATGGGTCGTATTCCCCAGGAAGAAGGAAGGAATCAAACGTGCTGGAACGGTCTTTCCAGTCCTACTGCAAGGGTCTTAGCAATAACTTTTTTCTGTCAAGGGGCTCAATGAGTGACACACCTGGGGATGCAAGGCCCTGACTGCTGTGTAAATAGTTACCAAGGATGTGCTTGGCTCCAACTCCCCACCCCATCCCACACCACACACCCAGGAAACGGAATGATAAGCTTTTCTTTAAAACTCTTTGGTGTCTCTCCAATGGCAGTTGAAATCCACACTGCTTGTTATGGGCTCCTGGCCTTGCCTGACTTTCCACCTCCTGTCCTGTTGATCCCTTTGATCCTGACTGTGGCTTCATTTCATTCCTTGCCATGCTTATGGTCTTCTCCCAGGCCGCTCTTTCTGGCAGGATGTTCTCTTCCCCCATCCTCGTCTTTGTCTGGGTGGCCCCTTCTCAGCCTCACCCCTGCCCTTTCCCTTTTCTCTCCTTTCTGATCCTCTGTTTCTCCGGCCCGCCCTGGCCCTCTGTACCCTTGTCCTCACTGTAAGCACGTGTTGATCTGTCTTGTTTGTCTCCTCACACTGCTCTTGAGGGCACGGGGGCTGTGTCTATCAGTTTACTAAGGAGCACCCCGTGGCCAGGACGGCCCCTTGGGGCGGTGAGGAAGTGCCTGGAACAGTACTCTGGCTGGCTCTGCCACCGTGTTTGATTTCAGTCTTGATGGAATAAGTGTAGACCTTAATTTGATATACAGAATGCATACTCAGTGAGTTATCTTATTAATTAAATACTGATGATATTGACTCTCATGTGTGTTTATATTAATTTATGGAGTTATTTTCAATAAATAGAGGTCTGTATTTTAATAATTACCAGCCAAGTGCTTTTGATTCTGCATGTTGGATGTTGTTATTGTTATTCAAAAACAGAAAACAGACAAAATATACTGGTAAATAATGTGACTAAGTTCCCACAGCCAGTAGGTGGAGGTATTGAGCCATCTATACATATATCTCTATACTCACATATGTGATACACACATATACACAGACACAAACGTGTGCATCCATCTATTGAAATCTATCTTTCTATCTATCAATCATCATCTGTCTTTTAGTACAAACCTCAGGAAAAGAACTTTAGCCTACCAATAGCTTTTAACCTCTGTTTAATTTCATTTAATTTTAAGTTATCAGCTTTTAATTTTAATGAATACCTAGATAAAAATATATTTGCCCTGGAAGCTTCTACAGCAGTTTTATCTCCATCAACTATGACAATGGAAACAGTGTACCCAAGAAAGAGAGGGTCTAAAATCTGGGAATGCTTGTGGAAGGCATTTTGTAGCGACTGATACTAACAACTTAGGAACAGAAAACTGCTGGCTGTGTGTCACCTCTGAATATTGTTTCCATTAAATCATCTTATTTTTGTGAAATAGCTTGCTGTTTAAAAACTCAGCATGGTAGGCCAGGCGCCGTGGCTCACGCCTATAATCCCAGCACTTTGGGAGGCTGAAGTGGGCAGATCACCTGAGGTTGGGAGTTCAAGACCAGTCTAACCAATATAGAGAAACCCTGTCTCTACTAAAAATACAAAATTAGCCGGGTGTGGTGGCAAAAACCTGAAATGCCAGCTACTCAGAAAGCTGAGGCAGGAGAATCTCTTGAACCCAGGAGGCGGAGTTTGCAGTGAACTGAGATCACACCATTGCACTCCAGCCTGGGCAACAAGAGTGAAACTCTGTCTCAAAACAAGCAAACAAACAAAATTCAGCATGGCTTATTTATAATCCTAAAACTCTGATCACCTTTAAGCTATATATATATGTATTATATATATATTATATATATATACTTGATCATTCATTATCATTATGTGAAGTTCTGTTCAATAGAAATTATTGCAAGGGACATTGAGGGTAAGTAAATGGTGACTATTATTTTGCAGTCAAAAGCCACTCTGTGTGATACTTGCCAAAGTCAGGCTGGAAAATGCCCGTGCACAATGCCAAAATAATAATAGCCACCATTTATTGGCATCCTACTATGCATCAGCCCGTTTAATTTTTACAGCTTTGCAAACTAGGTCTGATTGTCAGATGCAACAACAGAAAATATCAGATGTCAATGGTCCAACCAGGGCAGAGCCACAGGCATCGGGTACAGGCTTTTTCCAGCCTGACTTTGGCAACTGTGTCACAAGGCGACTTTTGACTGCAAAATAATTTATAATAGATTTTGATTCTAGTAAGATTTTTGTAGAGTAGGGATTCCTTTGTGCCTTTAATATTCACTCCCATTGTAGACAAATATTTTTATATCAATGTTCAGATCGAGCCATTTGAATATGGTATACCCCCATATTGATGCTTTAGATGTTGGAATAGAAAGAATATAGAATGGGAGGCTTCATTTGGATGCTCGGTATTTGGTTTTGTGTGATCAAAATCTCAAAATTTTTGATGCTTTTCTTCGCATCACTTGTAATTACATATATGGTGAGTCACTTCTCCTAGTCCTATCTGTATGGTCACTATTATGTAAGAAAACATGCAAAATAAAAGTTCTTATATCATGAAGAATAATTCTTATTAACATGATATATTTTGTACAACACTGTAATACACAACTCAGTATGTTTTACAAACATTAGAAAAGAGAGTTTCTCCATGTGTGTATTTACATAGCGGCTGACATGCCTGTTTTTCCTGTGATGTAGTCAGCAGCACACCTGAGATCTCTCTTTCATGCACTCCTATCCATTGTACACAAGAAGAAAAGGCCTGATTTTCCTTCTGACTTGTTCAGCTCACTCAGGAGTGACAGATACTAGTTTGTGGTGAATTGCATTTTGAGAAAAGACAGAACTTAAATAACGGAAGGAAAACAAAATTCATCTTATCATCCTGCCTGGCAAGACTCTAACATCACCTACTTCCAAATTTGTATCAATAAATATAAGAGCTATTTGACTGTTTTACAATTATTCCCACTTTTTTACTGTCTTTGAAAAAGGAACAGGATGCTAGCCGAATTTCAAGAGACTCTACTCTTCAAAAAACTGCGTTTCCCTAGTTAATGGCAGGTCACACAGTCAGGGGTCCACCCTCATCCTGAAGGATCAGTGTAGGGCCGCAGGATGTGTTACCAAATGCAGTCTCAGTCTCTGACCAGCGCGACCTGCACTGCATGGTGAATTAGCAAACAGCACTCACTACACTCGGAATACAAATTCTTCTCTTGTTTTTGCAAACCAAAAGGAAAACCTGTATTTGAGCATTTCTATCTAAAATGCACGTTGTGATCTTATAACATTGGTTCAGGGTAGTTTGGAGACATGGTGGAGGCTCTCTGTGGAAAGAGGAAACTGTGCATCAATCTGCCTACCATTACTCAGTTTTCTCCTTATCTGCAAAAGCAGATGTGGTTTGCTGGAACAGACACAGGGTATGGAATGACCCCCCGAGAGTCATTTACTGGCTCTCTGAGGCTATGGTGGGCCCTCCTTGAAACACCGTCTGGAGTTGGCTCAAACACTTTCCGACAATGGTCTTGTTTAGTAAGTCCTTAAATTGTTTCTTCTTCCTCCCACTTTTTCTTCTTTCTGTGTCATTCCTGACATCCGTGGTAGCTGTGGTTTAAAGTTTCATCTCATCATTTATTGTCTCTCTAGTTGGTTCTGAAACCCCCCTCAGACTGTTCCTAAGTAAACCTGCTTACCACTCGCCGTGGAAAGATGACCGTCCAGCCAAGAGCTTACCATTGTTTTTCTAAAGCAGAAAGTCAAATCCTGTTGAATATTGCTAGCATTTAATTGACTGTTTTCTTTTTGCAACCACTGTTTATTTTTTTTCAGTATAGTGTAATGCAGTGGTCCCTAAACTTTTTGGCACCAAGAACCAGTTTCGTGGAAGATAAGTTTTCCATCAACTGGGGGTGGATAGAGGGGATGGTTTAGGGATGAAACTGTTCTGCCTCAGATCATCAGGCATTAGATTCTCATAAGACGTGTACAACTTAGATCCCTCACATGCACAGTTCACAGCAGGGTTCCCGCTCCTATGAGAGTTTAATGCTGTCACTGATCTGACGGGAGGCAGAGCTCAGGAGGTAACACTCATTTGCCTGCTGCTCACCTCCTGCTGTGTGGCCTGGCTCCTAACAGGCCATGGACTGGTACTGGTCCATGTCCTAGGGGTTGGTGACCCCTGGTCTAATGGATTCAGGATTTTCCATCCCCCTTTGCCATTGCTAGTTATGTGAATTTAGACAAGTTATTAAATCTCTGGGCTTTAGTGTCCTCATCTATGAAATGGGAAGAATAGCACATCACCTAGCTCTGTGATTCTTGTGAGTTCAGTGGGAATATAAAGCACCAAGCACAGATCTTGGTGCAAGAATTAGCATTCTACAGATATTAGCTATTTTTATTATAAACTCAACCTTCAGCTGGAAACCATAAAAGATCTTTCTTCCTTTGTATCTTCTTATTTTTTGGCTCAGGACTTCTGAGAAACTGGAGCTATTTACTATGTGGTTTTCATGCCATTTGTCCCCAAGTTAATAGCAGAAGTGGGTAGTAGTGAGTATATTTGATAAATCTTGGTGGACTCTGCCTCATGCCTCCTGCATGTGTGCTGGTAACCTAAGTCCCAGGCTAGACACCTTTGGACCCTTACGCCTTCTCTCTTTGTTTTCCCCATTTTAGGTGGGGTTTCTTCTTGCTGTTTTTGTTGTTGTTGCTTGTTTTGTACAATTCCCAAACTCTAGTTTTGTGTAGCCAGGGTGCAGGACCCATTTCAAAATAATTTAGCCTCTTCTTTAGAATTAGACATGCCAGTGATTATTTTCTTTACACATGGTTTTGAAATTGTTCCATATTTTTGCTTTTGGGGCCTGCTTTATCAAGTAATTCTTTTTTGGAGACTTACGGTGAACACAAACTTAACTGCCCCCCACCCCCGCCCCCAGTATTTTCTTTATGTTCCAAAAACACAAATTACAGATGTGTAATCTGCTGTTTTTGTGAGCATCTCTCCAGGATATTAAAGCATACTATTAGAGTAAAGATATCCAGCTCCGTCATTATTACGTGTTATTAAAGTCATGCTGCTTACATTCTCTGATTTTTTTTTTTTTTTTTTTTTTTTTAAATAGTCATTTAGGGTGAAAGCAATAGTGACTTAAGAATATGTTTGACAGTTTATAAATTAAAATCACTTCAGTATATTACTTGATATACTTCAATGACTTAACAGTGTGTTGTACTGAAGGGAAAAGTATCATACATAAACCATTTAGAATATTTTAAAAATTTTAGAATATTTTTTTAAAATTTTTTAAAAAATTAGAATATTTTTAAAACGTAAAGTTGGATTAAATTAAAACATTTTGTGAAAATATCAAATATAGGTATTGATTGAAAATTGACAATAGTCTTCCTGGACAGAATAACAGAGTAGTCAATGCCAACCCTTTGTCAATGTCTGAAGTCAACTTCTGCATTTCAGACCTTAGATGATTCCGTTTATGTGTCTTACTCTTAACATTAATGGCTTATCTTGCAGCCACATATATTTCAGTTGTCCTGCCAGTAGCATGTTATTATTGCAATGCAGTTGTATCTGGAAAAGTACAAGGCCAACTGAATTACCCCCAAAAACTAATTGTTCCTGAAAATGTGTCTTTGTGAATATACTTGTTGTCTGTATCTTTCCATTAATTTTGGACACCAAAGGTTACTGCCACAGTTATCCTAGTTTGCACCATAAAATTAAGATACTTGCTGATTGAATGAATAGCATTTAGAAATAGAGAAGAATAAAACCTTGTGATTAGATTTTTAAAAGCAAATATTAGGGAGTATGTGTATCTCAACATGTATTCTCTCTATTATCACTGGTTTCAAACTGGAGGTTAGGAAGCTGAAACTTCAAATGCTTTATGTAAAATTCAGTTGATAATGTATATTTCCTAAACTCCTAATGAGCTTGGTGATTAAGTAAAGGCTTTGTCATAATTTTGTCATTTCTTTATCCCCATTTTAAAGCTAATTGTGAGACCAGAGAACTACAAAGCAATGTCTCCATCCCAATACTCTTCCCTCCTCTAAATGTATCACCAAGCAACCCAGAAATCAGAAAATCAGAGTTGTTTTTCACCGTTCCATGGTCACCATAGTAACAGAAATTGCTAAAGCTAATTCCAGACCCACCTTACAGTTTTAGTCTTTATTTTTGTTCCCAGCAATGAAAACAGTTTTAAAGTCCCTAGTAAAAGCACATACCTTATGTCAAAGTCACAGGAATGGATATAAGTTAAGTCAAATAATTTTGTTGTCTTGCACACAAATAGGATTGTAGACTGCTATATTCTGAGTCACATTTCATCTTTTTAATCCTATTTTCTCCCTCTCTTTCTGAAGGTTATGTAAGAATTTGCAAATAAAAAGTAATGCATATTGCTCTAAAATGTACTGTAAATATTTGCTGCCAGTGTTTGATGGTATTAACGTCACATTAACTTGAGCCCTAATTTAGCTCAGGATACTTGAGTGTGCAGTCATACCAGTGCCTTCCCATTAGTTAGAATCTGTGTATGACACTGAGTTTCCCAACAGTGTAGATCATTAAGCTGCTCACAGGGCCTCCCAATTGCCCTATAGGAACCAGGTATTATCTAAACAAAACCATGCCTCTTTGGATAAAGTACTGAGCAGGCAAGACCAAAAGGGAATGACATGAATGTTGAGATGTTTTCCCTCTTTTCTGTTTTTTCCCAGAGCCAAACTTTGTGTCATCTTATGACATCGGAAATTTTACCTACTTCTTTTTCCGAGAAAATGCAGTAGAGCATGACTGTGGGAAAACAGTGTTCTCCAGAGCTGCCCGGGTGTGCAAGAATGATATTGGTGGGCGCTTCCTGCTGGAAGACACCTGGACCACATTCATGAAGGCTCGCCTGAACTGCTCCCGTCCTGGGGAAGTCCCCTTTTACTACAACGAATTGCAGAGCACTTTCTTCCTGCCTGAGCTGGATTTGATCTATGGCATCTTTACCACCAATGTGTATGTAACTTGAAATAATTTTTCTCCCCTCTCTCTTACTCATTCTGAATAAGTCTTTTGTTCTTTGACCTCTGAGGTTTTAAATTTGCTTTAAAGAAAATCTTTCTTATTTTACTGGGCTAAACAGACAAAAAAAGAGGACTTTTCAATAAACTACCTTCAGACAAAGATACGTGATTTGTGAGACTGGTATTAGGAAAAATACTCCAAATCAAGAAAGTTTGTGTCAGTCTTTAGGATATAGTGACATTAAATTATTCTATTATAATTTGCTCCTTCCTGATTTGCCATTGTGTTCTGGACACTTTTTGAAATACTGGTATGTACTATACGTATATTTTTTTCTATATGCAAGTCATGCATTTGTGTATAATGAAAATAGTGTTGTCTGGAGAATCTGAAATCTTTGAGATAACATGATTCTTGCTTAAACCTTGCTCATATTTGAAAGGCACATTTTCCATAGCTGCATTTTATGTCAATTATACTTTTAAGATATTTTTATAAAAATTATAGTATGTTTTGTTAGGGGGTGGGACAGGGAGATACTCTTAACTTTAGAATGAATAATATTTGGGCTGGCTTAAGCCTATGAAGTTTTCTGATCTCCCTCACTCTTAGTCTAGTGGACTGTCACATGTCCCCAAGGTTATTTCCCATCCTTAGCTGATATGCTGTGTAAGATTCAACAGGAGCACATGCCAAACCCAGGAATCAAGGATCACATTGAGACTCTCAGCATCACTTTCCTACACATTGGCTGTGGTGCTGCTGATCCTACACTATGGGTTCTGATTTGGATCACCTTTGAAATCTCTCGTCTTGTGACTTAACACTTTAAGCAAAAGTCAAATCTTTGTATCCAAAGTAAAGGATCCAAATCTAGTTGGGTTGGAAGTGCTGATAAATGAGGTAGGATGACCAAAAGTCCTGAATTGCCTGAGATTATCCTGGTTTTAGCATTGATGACAGCCCTGTAACTAAGGACACCTCTTATTCCTGGGTGAACCAGGACAGATGGTCACCCTAGGATGTCCTCTCTGCTTCCTAAGTGTTTTAATTTACTTTTTCATCTCTTGGGCATCAGATGCCTGCCCATGAGTGACATTTCTAAAACGTCACTTTACCTGCAGCTTATTTCCTCATTAACCTTCTCTTCCTGGTCTCTCAACTGCTTAACTTAGGGGTTAATATTTGCTTAATAACAGCTTTTACCCCCCATGAAGTATCTTCTTTCTGACATGAGGTTAGAAAAGTAAGGCTAGTTTGGATGGCTCCACACATACCCTTTACTCCCCGTGGCCATATTTGTTTTCGTAAATCTGGTCTTCAGCCCAGAGGTTATTTCTTCTCTTTGATAAGTTTCTTTAAAAAAATCAGTCTACAGTTTCTGAAGTTGATTTTCTTTCCAAAACCTTGTTTAAAAACTAGTGTAGGTCGCACAAGATAAGTGTGCATTTGCTCAGTTGACATCAGTTTTATGCACAAGGAGAGTCCGGTTTACTTAGCTCTTCATTCCCCTGGCTCTGGGCAAAACAAAACAAAACAAAACAAAACAAAACAAAACACCAATTTCAGAAGTTATAAAAGTACCATGCCTGAAACATTCCAAGATGGTATATGGTCAATTTAGATAGTTGCAAAAATAAGTTTCAGACTATTCTGGACTATTTGTTTAGTGTTGCAAATTCCCATCATGTCAGAAGTCACCCAATGTACAGAATCTATATTTTTAGAGATAGAAGCGTCACATCTCCCCTTTCTCCTTGGAATACTAATTTGTGTTAGGTCTTGGGAATGCATTTCTAATACACCCATCTCAAATTTCACAATATTTTCCACCTCCTTTTCGTGTCTCAGACAATGTTTGCTTCAAATGGAAAGAAAACGAGGATCAGAGATATTATGAATTAGAAAGCTGTCTAACACTGGGCTGAGCTTCAGGGCTTAGAATATTGCTTTGCCTCTGTACATTCATCAAGGTTTCTCAGCTCTAGAGGAATGGGGAAAAGATAACCGTTCTGACTCCTTCTGTCCCTAGCATGACTGTGTAGTTTTCTCAAGCACTTGAGTATGGCTTGGCCTGAAGGAAGTCTCTAAAGATTTGGCTTTTTTCCTAGATATCTAAAAATGGTGGCTCACCATTATAGTTGTTTATAGTGTAGAGATTGTAGTAAAGTATTACTATGTATAGATATGGATATACAGATACTAAAGTTGCTGGGGGGGGGGTAGGTTTTTTTTATTGCTCTCCTAAATTTTTACCTTGATTGCTGATAGAAGCCAGGTTGGAACAGGTGGCTGCAGGTCTGTCATACAAGTGAGCTTGTTCATACTGATTCCAGCTTTAAGCCTACTCATTCTCAAGGTCATGATCTAGACCTGGCCTGCCCTCGCCTGCCCACAGATCTGGAGACCCTGTAGAAGTGAGTGAATAATTACTTCCTATAGACAATCCCATCCTAGGAAGAGGGGGCAGGGCAGAGGGAGGAGCACAGTGGAGTCACACAGGCTCACCCTTTGCCCCCAGAGCACAGCAAGTGAAAGGGTAGAGAGGCAGGCATGGGGTCTACTATACCAATTGTGCTCACCGGGGGATGGCACAGGGGACAGGAGGAAGTGTTCCCACAACACTATTAAAGGATGTTCACACTGGCAACTACTGGGACATCCAGTGGAGTCTCTGGGTGACACCAGAGCCCAGGTCAGCCCATTCAGTCCTGGTGGTTGTAGTGAACAGAGAAACATTATGCCAGCAGGAAGAAGATTAGGTTCTTCCTTTACCTGGAAGCCGTCTGGCGACCTGGGGCCCCATGCAAAGCAGGTACAAATCCTGCCTCATTTCTCTGCAGCCTGTGACTTGGGCTAAGCAACCTCTCTGTGCTACTGTTTTTTGATCTGTAAGTCAGGGTCTTCTCAGGATCTATAGGTTCTCTGTGAGAAATTAGATGATCCCTATCAAGTGCTTAGCAGGGGGCTCAAGGAGATACTGTTATTATTCATAATATCCCGCTTTGCCTGCCTCTGCACCTGGCCCAAGGCATGCCTGGATGGGATGTCCTGCGTCTAGCCCTTCTTATTCCAGCATACTTGTTTTCTTTTCCTTATTAAAGCCTACTCACATGTTCAAAGGCCAGTGTCTTCCCTGTCCTTGTGTTTTAACTTCTCCCATTCTCTCTAGGGATAATGAAGAGTCAAAACAGCAAACTGAACAACCCATAGCTGGTGTTCACCCCTTTACTTTCCAGCGCCGGGTCCTGTATGCATCATGCTGGGCCTTGTCCTTGGTGCTGGACTTCTGGAGAAAATGCAGAAGGCCCTCAATACCCTCAAGGCCCTACCTTTCCATAAGGATGTGTTGACTGTCTGCCCTCCTGAAGTAGAATCCTGTCTACTTCACCCAGAGATATTGCAAGGGATTGGAAATCCTGGCATTTGGAGCCATACTGGGGAAAATCCTGGCATTTGGAGCCAGCCTGGGGTCCAAGTCAGATTTCCTCATTTAGTAGATGGCTGACATTGGGGAAGGGTCTTGTCCTCACTATGCCTAGTTTTCCTTACCTGTGAATTTCCTTCACCTTATGAGGATTAAATGAATGGGAATTAGTAAAGTCCTTGGAATAGTGCCTAGCTCCTATTCAGTATTTATCAAATCAAACAAATATAAGCTAGGTATTCCAGTTTTGGAGTTTGTTTGACTTTTCCTTTGATGCAGGAAAAAAAAATGGATGAGAAGTGCATGTAGTATTGTCTCAGAGCAAGAGAAACTATATGTAAGCTTTCTCCTTTTATCTCCACTTCCCCTTCGAGAACCCAAACTGAGCTCAAAATGTGAGTTTACTTAACCAAATAATGTTGCCGTTTCCATACTTAGTCAGAGGGCACTGACCTTCTGAGGGCTCCCATTTATGACTGACTTTCAGAGCCTGAATTCTAAATTACGACTTCAGGATTTCATAGGTCAGTGCTATGTCAGATTTTTCTCTTTGACCCTTTGAATTTAAAATCTGTTTTAAATTAAAAGAAAATATGAAGAGTCAGTCACTTTTCATAAAATACTTTGAGTTGATTTTTTTTTAAAGGATGACAAATAAGACAAATATCTGGGTTAAAATACACACACACACACACACACACACACACACACACAACAGCTTGCCCTGCTGCTGGGCAAAGTGACCAGATAGGTCAGGAAGGGAATTGCTTCAGGCTGATGAAAGATACCATCCGCTGGAGAAGAAAGTCTTTTTCTTCCAGAATTTGAAAGGTGAAGCAGATAGCTCTTCAGAATCCCTCTGGCCTCTGTTGCAGCTGAGTGAATTAATCCTGGCTGACAGAATTACAAGTGTGGTAAATGCTAACTAGCCTGGCTTCTATACCAAGATGTTTGTTCCTCCACAGGGGAGCCCCCTTCACGCTCTGACTTCGTCCTTTTGGGATGTTTAAGAGACTGTGGCCTTGAGACCTCTGGAAGCTGTTCCAGGTCACAGCTGCTGCCTACTCTATAGGGGAGGTCAGCAGGTGCTGCTGAGCTCTCTAATTGCCTTCTCCTCTCTCTCCCTCGGCTCCCAGGAACAGCATCGCGGCCTCAGCTGTGTGCATCTTCAACCTGAGCGCCATCGCACAGGCCTTCGCCGGGCCCTTCAAGTACCAAGAGAACTCGCGCTCGGCCTGGCTACCGTATCCGAACCCAAACCCCAACTTCCAGGTAATTTTCGGGGGGCAAAGGGGCACTGTCGACATCCCCCATGAAGAATGCAGAAGCCTTGTGTAGACAGGCCAGGGTAATTTAAACCGCGGTGCGGGCACCATGCCGCTGTCTCCCTGGCTCCTCAGGGACAGCCCCACACTCTGCTGGCTAATATCCATAGACCGAGGCCTTTTGTGAACTGTGGCGCCTGGACCCAAAAAGGGCCTTTTGTCAGCTGTGATGCCTGAGACAGGGCGGAAAAAGGCCAGCATTCTGCAGCACATTAGGAATCCAGGCTTCAATTAGTACTAATGATGCTGGGCTCTGTGTCCTCAGAATCTCTGATCCCTAATGAATGACATTCTAATGAATGGGGTTCAGGGCACAGAGCAGTGGAGACACACAAACAGGATTAGAGCGCTAATTGGCAACTGTGGCGGGATTCCCTGTTGGGAAGGACAGAATGTGATGCAGGCAGCTGAGGAAAGAAAAGGAGGTGGAGGCCGTTCATCTGTTATCACAAAACTGCAGGAGGTTCAAGCTTCCAAGGCTTTGTGAGCCATCCATCTCCCGGAGTTCAGAAGAAGCTGGGACCTAAGGAGATGAAGCAATTTACTCATGTTTGGTGAGCTGGCAGGTGTATTAGTCAGCTTGGACTGCTGTAACAAAACACCACTGA
>NW_012101898.1:1398061-1420576 GCF_000951045.1 Mandrillus leucophaeus | reverse complement strand
ACACAGCCGATTGGTAGCCAAGGGAGGATCTCAACCTCATCCTCAGATGCAAAATCCTAGCCTATTCCAACTAAATGACCATTAGTTACTATTACTAATCAGTGGTAGAAGTGGGTACTGTATCTGGAACTCCCACAATTGGGAGTATGGAAAGTTTCAATGATTTTACACTTTACTTTGATTTTTGCAAGGACCATTCAATTATGGTTGTTTTGAAGGAGTTTTGTGTTTGTTGTTGTCTTTAAGTTTTTGAAGGAGCATGGAATTAAAAATAGGATGGCTGGCTTACATGTCATCTTGCCGTGTGCTGCTTTCCTTGAGCAAATTATGTGCATTTTTATCACATATCTATCTATTATGCATCTTTATTGCATGTTTCCATCAAAAAAAGGGGAGAGGGATAAAAATGCATGCATATAGTTTAGGAGTAAATTTTGATAACACTGATTAATGTGCATTGTTTACTGTATAAAATATTTGATAGATACAATTCTTAGGGGCTGGACACAGAGGCTCACACCTGTCATCACAGTGCTTTGTGAGGCCAAGGCAGGAGGATCACCTGAGGCCAGGATTTCGAGCCACGCCTAGGTAACAGAGTGAGACCCTATCTCTACAAAAATAATAATAAAAAAAAATTAACCAGGCATAGGGGCACACACCTATAGTCCTAACTATCTGGGAATCTGAGGTGGAGGATTGCTTGAGCCCAGGAGTTCAATCAGTGAGCTATAATCCATCCATTGCACTCCAGTCTGGGTGACAGAGCAAGACCCTGTCTCTAAAAATACAAAAATGAATCATTTATTTGGTGCTTTCTACGTATCACATGTTGTGTAAATGCATATTTTGTCTCCTTTTCTCCTCTTACGTACAGGAAACACTCCTTTTAAGAAAGTCCTTTGTATAATAAAATCCTGAAGGTTAAATAATAATGCTTACTGTATTTATAACATATTTTCAATACACTGATGTTTTTATTGCAAAAGTCTTTACTGTGAACAGCCTGGCTTAGTAAACTTCGTAGCCCCTTACCACCTCCAGGCAGTGGATACCTTGTAGCCCGTTCATCTGGATACATTTCTAGCACAGAGCAAATCTCATTTCCTAAGGCCTGGAGTGCCTGGTTTTATAATGCCAGTGTCACACTGACGGGCTTACTCTCATTATGGGATGGAAGCCGGTCCCTGTAGCATAATGAATGAAGCATGCAGAAATTGGCATGTGTTTCAGGCAGGAAGCTTGCATTGCTGAGCGTCTCTTCTCTGAGTATTATTTAAGACTCCAGTGGAGCTCAAGTTACAGATTATGGTGGTTCTTTGTATAACTCCTAGTACAAGTATGTAGCAAGTGGTTTCTTTATGTTTACTCTATTTGATAACCACACTGGCAAAGTATCCTCACTGACATTCATGAAACCATCCAGACTGGCATAGAGTGAGAATTCAATTCGAACTAAGGATCCCTCCCCAGACATGTAGAAGAGGCCTTACGTTTGCAATAACCAACAACGGAAAGTGGTTAGATTTTTAAAATTCTTGTTTTTCCTACTGACATTTAGAAGTTTGTGCAGTACTTACATACTAGAAGTAGCTAATTAATCAGAGAAGCAGAAAGTAGATTTGGATTCAGGAAGAAGAATGGGTTAGGAGAGATGGTGCATGATATTTCAACATTTTATATAGAAATCTCAAAACAGTAACAAAACAACAAAAAGTCACTTTTCTCAGACAAAATATGTAAACCACTCTAGATGGTGCTTCAGAGCCCTGCCCTCTTAGAGACTGCAGTCCTCAAAGTCATCCAGATCCTGACCCTCGGTAAGACACGTGACAATCACTGATGTAAAACGTCACCCAGGCCTAGTGGCACAGCTGAGCTGTGACAGACTCCAGAATTTCCTGTGCAACTTTGATTAGTGTCACTCAGAAAGGATGGAGTTGAAACGGACAAATAGACCCTCAAATGTAGTTAAGTGGATGAAGAGGCAGTTGTTGGAGGAGCAAGTGCAGGGATCTGACCCTGTCCATTAGAACCCTTTGATATGCAAAGCAGGTTTTGTTTTGTTTTGTTTTGTTTTGTTTTTGAGACAGAGTCTTGCTCTGTTGCCGAGGCTAGAGTGCAGTGGTGTGATCTCAGCTCACTGCAACCTCCACCTCCTGGGTTCAAGCAGTTCTCTGCCTCAGCCTCCCAAGTAGCTGGGATTACAGGTGCCCACCACCACACCCCGCAAATTTTTGTGTTTTTAGTACAGACGGGGTTTCACCATCTTGACCAGGCTGGTGTTGAACTCCTGACCTTGTGATCCACTTGCCTCGGCCTCTCAAAGTGCCAGGATTACAGATGTGAGCCACCACCCCCTGGCCCGCCCAGCATGTTTGCAGCAAGATGCAAGGGAGTGAGTGCACGAAGGGGCTGATTAAATTGGGCACTCCTGCAGCAGGTTAGGTGATTGTGGGCTTGACCACCATGTGCTAGTGTGCTAGAACAAGAATGGATTTGTTGTCCTAGAAACAAGTAAATAAACAAAAGTGCAAATATTTATTATCATTTAAAAAAATAGTAGAATTACTGACGAATTACTTGAAGAGATGTTGGCATGAAAACTGGTTGTGGATTGTAGAGCACATGAGAGCTTGGCTGTGCTTCTATTATTTTTATTGTTTTCTTCTTGCATGGTGAACCCAGGGCATTACACCGTGCCCCACACAGACACAATGGGAGTTCAGCATAAAAGGCAAGGCTAGAAAATTTTCAGGTATTAGAGAGCTCGGTGAGTTGCTTACAATCCAATACATAGGTTCTATAACTCTGAATACTCTTCCAACTATCTGAAATAGAAGCACTGGGTGGAGTATTCATTATAGCCAGCAAAAACAAACCAAAAAGCAGTAGAGTATACCTCAAAACCAATTATTGGCAATTCTGGCAGTCACAAATAAGATTGATACAAGCGGCATATAAATAAAGATGACAAGGCATGGTGAGTGATCCTGCCTCACCCCTGCCACTGAGAACTCCCTGTTAGGTCTCCAATTTCTCTGAGTTCCTTAAGAACAGCAAGAGATTCTCATTTTTATATTATGCCTCCTGGTTTTCATGCTACCAATTTTTTTTTTAAACACTGTACTTACAAAACATGACCTGTGTGCAAACTTCACCCAGAACGTAGACAGCTAATTGCCACTGTACTTTAGATATCACCACTGATTTCAGGAATGTAAACCGTCACACGTAACGCCATGCTCAGAACTAGCACTCACCTGCGTAGTCATTAGATCAAGCCTAGGAGAGCTCTTTTTCATTTTGCAAAACATGTGTTGACAGGTAAGGACATGTCCTGACCTCCAAATGTTACTGTTCAATACTGTAATTATATAAGACTTCCTAGCACATCCCCTCACCCCCTAATTACGACTGCTCGCATATTCACTCAGTGTTTCCTTCCCTTCTTTGTTTATACACTCATTTTCCTCTGGTCACTGAAACTCAACAGACCACAGAATTGCTGTCCTGCTCCAAGACCAATGCATTTACCATTCACCATTCACCATGAGTTGAATGGCTTCTCTTTAGTGCCAGGCACATTGTCTTGTTCTTTGGCATTTGTAAGGACTTTCAGTGAATTTACAAATGCTTTCCATGGATCATCTCAGCTGGTCTCGCAGTAGCCCTGAGAACTGAGCAGAGTCATTATTTTCCTAGCCGCTGGACAGACAGGTAAAGAGACAGACACTGAGAGGCCAGACCTCACCTCAGACCATGTGGCAGGAGAGTTACCACTCACCTGATTCCATGTGGCTTGAGAGCTATGAAGGCAGAGTAGCACTCGGGTCACGGCAGGGCAGAGCCCCTCACCTAAACTCACACAGTCTTTGCCTGTGGAACACGGGGTGTCCCTGCAAGGGTGTGATACTAAATTAAGCCTTGGACTGGATGCATGAAATCCATTTAACTCTCAGATTCTCTTTGTCTACAACCATCCTATCATTTTATGGCATATGGAGCGTTTTATCAAATGCTGTACAAATATTGTCAGGCTGGGTGCGGTGGCTCAAGCCTGTAATCCCAGCACTTTGGGAGGCCAAGACGGGTGGATCATGAGGTCAGGAGATCGAGACCATCCTGGCTAACATGGTGAAACCCCATCTCTACTAAAACATACAAAAAACTAGCCGGGCGAGGTGGCGGGCACCTGTAGTCCCAGCTACTCGGGAGGCTGAGGCAGGAGAATGGCATAAACCCAGGAGGCGGAGCTTGCAGTGAGCTGAGATCCGGCCACTGCACTCCAGCCCGGGTGACAGAGCGAGACTCTGTCTCAAAAAAAAAAAAAAAAAAAAAGTCTACTTTAAAAAAAGCAATTTCCATCGTACACATTTGTACCTTTCACCTGTTATAAAACCTCATATTAGATGTGACATGTTATAAACAGTAGTTTCAGGTGGCATGGGCCTGGAAATTCTTTTCCATCAAACTTACTTATGTGAAGTTCTACTGGGGATCAGTCACCATTTGTACCAGGAATTAAAGTTTATGAAAGACATGAGAAAGGTTGGTAGCAGTTTTCTGATTCTGAGCTTGGCTCTAATAAAGCTGTGCTTTCCTTTCTATCCCTCTTTTTACCTCATCCTTGCCAGAAACAGTCTTATATAACACCTGCCAGCCTCCCCACAGCACAGCTCTGAATTTATTTCCCAGCAACAGGGCTGATTTTCCCCTTGCACATCCCAGATTCATCTCCATGATACTTGCTCTATCTGAAATATCTCTCCTTCCTTCTTCCTTCTTTATTCCTTTCTACTCTCTTCTCCCCTCCTCTCCTTTCCTTCCTCATTTCCCTCACCTCCTCATTTCCCATTCTTCTTATAAATTTGCCACATTCTTTTCCATATTCCTGGACTCTAAACCTTTTTAAATAATTTCTTCTAATTTGAAATACAAGCTCAAAGCAATAAGGCGAGCACAGTATTTTTGTAGCCCATGTGAACGCTGTTCTGCTTTACAGATTAGAATGACCTAATGCTATCACCTTGAAATCTATGTCTTGCTTACAGACGCCCTGCTACAGTAGAAAAACTAATACATCTATATGAGATTCTTGATTGTTGCATTTTCAATTTGCTACTGGATTGATTAGACAGATATAATAGTATGTGTTTAGCCACGCAGCTTTCAAGTGACTCGACAGAAAAGGAGGAGTTTCTATGCATCTACTGTTTGAAGTTAGCAATCAGTCCCACTTTCATTTTTTTAAACTTCTGATCAGTTCATTTATGAGGATGTTGGGAGACTCCCAAGATATCAGTTCAAATCTAACATGAAAAGGATGCGAAGGACAGGGGCTGCAGGAAGAATGGAGAAGCAGACATGTTTGCATACTTCAATCATGGATTGTGGCTTACTGGATTTCCAAGTGACTCTCCAGCTAGGATGGCCACCGCCAGCTGTGCGTGTCCAGGCTGCTGGCTCTGGTAACCCGGCCTGTCTTCCCTTGCAGTGCGGCACCGTGGACCAGGGCCTGTACGTGAACCTGACCGAGAGAAATCTGCAGGATGCTCAGAAGTTCATTCTGATGCATGAGGTGGTGCAGCCGGTGACCACAGTGCCCTCCTTCATGGAGGACAATAGCCGCTTTTCCCACGTGGCCGTCGACGTGGTGCAGGGCAGAGAAGCGCTCGTCCACATCATCTATTTGGCCACAGGTAGGAGCTCTGCCCTCCTCTGAGGGGTTTTCTACCATCTTCTGATTTTGTGTTTTAGATTTAGATTCTAAACATGCAATTTCAGTTTCAAGCTTTACGTCTGCTGTCTCTTCCTGCAACCAGCAAAACCCGTGATGCTCACTTATCTTCCTCAGCCTCTGTGCCTCTCTTTGGAAATCTCAATTTATTTTCACTACATTAGTCATAACTTTAATTGGAAAGACAATGGCTTGTTTCTTTGCTATTGTTCCTCACATATTCATAAAGTAAGTCTTTTCTTGGCAAGACCATTTGGATTTGGATAATTTAAGACAAAGGTATGCTTTGTTGGAAGACATTGCTGGGTGAAATATTATCTTGGGATTGTCATGGTGATTTCTCATTTGTTCAAAAACAGTGCCTTCAGCAAAATATTTGCGTGGATGGTGGTGCATGGCAGTGTTCAAAGAATATGTTTTGGGGCATAAATAATGGAACATTTACAGCAAATATAGGCAGCGATACTTTCAAATTACAAATAACAATTAGATCTCTTCAGTTTCCAAAGAAACTAGAGTGTAGAAGGCATGTTCCATGTCAGTTTATTACACAGAGAGCTCTGAGTGTGTGAGGCCAGCCTTAGGGACCTGGCTCAGCTCTGTGGACTTGTCCCTCTCTTTCCTGCCTTCAGGTCCCCAGACAGAGCCATCTCACGGTGGAGTCTGCCCCTCCCCATTCTTTGTCCAGTATTCTGTATAATTGTCATTTCTTATGGAGCACAATTACTGTTTTTGTTGCTGACAATAATATATTTTTTTGGTGAAAGAACTTCTCAATTCCAAATTACATATTTACCACATATTTACCAGTTAGTTTTTTTTTTTTTTTTTTTTTATTCATGAAGTTGCTACTATGTACTGAATCTTTACTATTTGTGGAGTTCATTTGAAGCACTGGGAAGTAAACTGGTGAACACACAGGCATCACCTGCCCTGCTGGACCTTATGTTCTAGTGGGGACAGCAGATACTAAACAGACCGGTCAGTAAGACGCCAGGGAGGTGATGGCGAGCAGACACAGCAGACACACAGAGAGGGATGTGGCCCCAGGTGCCCAGCAAGCTCCTGCATTTGCTTGTCAGCATCAGTCTCCACTAGGAAGTGATGATGAAGCTGAGCAAGGACTGAGCAGGTGGGGCCAGCCCTGCACCCATAAGGGAAACAATCAATGAGCCAGATGTGGGACTGGCCGGTGGCAGGCAATGCCACTGAGTGGTCAGGTAAGGACAGATGTGACCACTGAGTGGGCAGATGGAGGCCACAGCTACCTCTCAGGGCCAGTTTGTGGGAAGAGGAAGAAGTGGAGAGGAGGAGGAGCACTGGCTGAAGTCAGATGGAACTAGCTGCTTAGGCATCTCTTCTAGAAGCTTTTCAAGGAAGGGAAGTAGAGGATTGATGAGGTGTCTGGAGGGGATGGGAGGAAAAGGAAAGGATTTCGTTGATTTTCGTTTGTTTTAAGAGAAAAGAAGGAATTACCATTGCACTGTTTTCTTGTTTATGAGACTGCAGACATTATTGTTTCTGGAATGAAATATTTATAGAAATCTCAAAAAATAGATCTGGGCACGGTGGCTCACACCTGTAATCCCAGCACTTTGGGAGGCCAAAACAGAAGGATCACTTTAGGCTAGAAGGTTGAGACCCGCATGGGCAACATAGTGGCACTGCACATCTCCAAACATTTTTAAAATTAGGCAGGTATGGTGGTGCACACCTGCAGTCCCAGCTACTCTGGGGATGATTTGGGAGGATTGCTTGAGCCTAGGAATTTGAGGCTGCAATGAGCTAGGATGGCACCATTGTACTCCAGCCTGGGCAGCAGAGTAAGATGCTGTCTCAAAAAGGGGTGGGGGGGAAGGATGAAGGCTCAAGACCTTCAACAAAGAGGCAGCCTGAGCTGAGCTTCCTTCTCTGCATCCCTGTCCTGTCACTTCAGTCTACAGAAAAGCAGATGGAATAGAAGGCATCCCAGCAGGCGCAAAAGGACATGTGCCACAAAGTTACTTTGCTTGGAAAAAAAGGGAGAGCAAGGTAAATAAAGTAAGTACCCAGAGTTGAAATGATGAAAGAGACAAAATGAGATGAAAAGGAAGTTCACAGAGATGAGGGAATAAATAGATCAAAATGATGCTCTGTTCTACTACAAGAGTAATAATTAAACTAGAAACTCATGGAAACAAAAACACACCTAAAGCTTAGACAGAGAGTAAGTGTTTTCAGTGATTAAGGTGGAACATGTAGAAATAAAAGATAAGGTTTTAAATATGAAGGACCCACAAAGACCGTGGAACACACAGAGTGATTGATGTCTTTGAACGAAAGAACGCTGTCTGTGGAGCTAAAAACTTGTGCCCGAAGACACTATCGAAGAAAACTACCCTGAAATAAAGGAAGAATTGAGTCTGCAGATTTCAAAACATACTGTATTTGCGCAATATTAATTCAGAATAAATGAACACTAGCCATGTAAGTTTTTGATTTCCAAGAATACAGAAATAATTATTTAGGTATTGAGGAGGAAAAAATAGTAACCAAAAATGAAAAAAAGTCACATGATCTCAGGATAGTCTGCAGCTGTATAAATCTGTGAAACATGGTTATACAAAATTCTGAGAAAAAGAAAATGTGAATTGAGCATATTAGACTCACCCAGGAATAAAAAAAAGGCAGACACTCTCAAAAATGAAAATCTCAAGGAATAGAAAACCAAAAATCTCTTTTACAAACACAAAATAAGACTAACTTGGGGCTAAATTCAGCCAAATGATGTGAGAATGTTTGAGAAAGAAAGGAAAACCAAAATAGGGGAACCCTCAATACCAGATTTCAAGTAGAACAATATATGCACACGTTAGAGGAAAATAAATGCGACTCAAGAATGTTATTCTAGGGTAATCTTTCTATCAAAAATAAAGGTACATGGAAAATTTAGGGATAATGTATCTGTGATTCCTACTTCAAAAACAGAAAACCTTGGCTGCTAGACAAAGAAGCAAATCAGAACGAAAACCTCAGGAAAGACGTTGTGGAAAGAGGGTGAGTGAGGTGTTGGGGACCCATTTTACTACCTGAGGAAGAAGCAATAAGGTGTCACCTGAACCAAGACTCTGGGGTGCAGTGGAGCATAAGGAGCTCAGATAACAGAGAAGGACTGCTGATTGGTCAGGTCATCAGTTCAACAGCAGGTTCTTTCAGCCTTATTTGACCCTGAACCCTCAGCTATATGCTCTGCTTCAGCTACCACCATGGCTGACAGATTCCTGCGCAGGACCAGGAGGTTCTTCCAGGTGATGCTGAGCAGCTGGTGGTCAGGCGTCTGTGGCGCTCTTGCTACACCGGGGCTTGGATGAGATCCCACGCTTCTGGGAGTGGGATATGGCTTCTCAAGCAGGTGCTGGAGGAGCTGGTAGCTGCAGCCCAGAAGTGCAGGAGGATGAACTCTCCGTGAAGCAAGCCTCACCCAGAGGGATGTGGGGTATGAGCAAAATGCAACTGAATTCCCCTTCCATTTTCACCTCCAGGCGACTGTCCAAGGGCAGGCTCCTCATGTAGCCAAGCAAATGTCTCTTTCTGTTTCATCATAAAGGAAGAGCCCCTTGGTAACAAATCATGTAGCATCACTCCCTGCTCTTTCCTGCTCCATATTCCTTTCCCTCACCACACAGCCCTGGGATTGCACCCCCAATAATGCATTAGCACCGAATCCTTGAATCCTTTGCTCTGTTTTCTAGGCAACCACAGTAAGGGATCCAACAATGCCTGGAGTTCATTCAACCCTGTAGAGTTTCAGGGCTCCAGATGCAGGCAGGGATAGCTAATATGTGCC
This sequence comes from Mandrillus leucophaeus, assembly GCF_000951045.1. Classification (NCBI taxonomy): domain Eukaryota; kingdom Metazoa; phylum Chordata; class Mammalia; order Primates; family Cercopithecidae; genus Mandrillus; species Mandrillus leucophaeus. Next base: position 1,411,010 of record NW_012101898.1, on the reverse strand, counting down.
TTCTAGCTATGTTTAAAATTTCAGATTTTAATCTAAGCATAATTATAATTACTGAAAGTTCTGTAAAGAAAAGAAGTTACATGATATGAGGCATGTTTTCAAAGATTACTATCTATAAATCCTGGAGAATGAATCAGAGGGTAACGAAAAGGGTAGAAGGAGGGTAAAATTTGAGGTAAAATTTCTTTCTATACTAACAGTACTGTATTGCTACAGGATCTGCCATTGTATAAAAATAAGCAGGCATTCTAGATATCATTGCATTGTAATTGAGTGAGGGAGAATAGGCTGGGGTCAAGGCTATTGAAGTCATCAAGGTGGTCTAGGAGGAGGTGAGCATGGCAGGCTCAGAAGATAGGCAGGTGTCACCCTCAAGGAAGCAAACATTACTTCTTAGGGGGACAAAAAATCTTATTTTTGTTCAAACAGACATGCACTATACAAGCAAATATACAGTACAGAATATCTGTAGTAAAATTTCATGGGTGAGGGGACAATCAGGAAAAACATGTGAGAAGTTTTCTTGTAGGAGTGGTAATGGAACACCTATCAGTTTGAGAAATGCTGCTCTTGGTTAATTTCTTGAAGAGAAGCTGACAGACGCAGCAGGTGTTTTGGAGGAGTGGGAGAATGGGTGCAATTAAGAATGACTCCTGGCCGGGCGCGGTGGCTCACGCCTGTCATCCCAGCACTTTGGGAGGCCGAGGTGGACGGATCACGAGGTCAGGAGATCGAGCCATCCTGTCTAATACGGTGAAACCCCGTCTCTACTAAAAAATACAAAAAATTAACCAGGCATGGTGAAAAGAAGACACTGGAGTTTTTGTGCCAAAATTCACTGGAGAGGGTTCAGCAATGGACAAGATAGACAGACACCCTGATCTCAGGAAGCGTATATTTTGGAGGGGGACAGAAGCAATAAAACAAGCAGTTACATTAAATGTTAAATAGGAAAAAATGAAACAGGAAGATGGGATGGGGGCGGCAGGGCTTTCAGTGTTAAGAAGAAACGTGCAATGTGAGGAGAGAAACAGGTCCATTAAAGTTGGAAGTTGTGCTGTTTTTCATGGGAAGTTGGGGTGGAGGGAGATTGAGGCGAGTTGAGGAAATCTATACCCATCTAGACAACTTCTTAATAGATGAGTGACTCTAAGGCTGGGAGTGAGGTGGGGCAGGGGGTTGGGGGAGACAGCAGAATGGAGGACCATGGGGGATTGGCAAGGGCATTTTACCTGTGGGTGTCAGCAGCCAGTTTGCACTTGTCACGGGGAAATGCATCTGTCAATGTTTCTAGTCTCCCCTCTCCATCTCCACATGCTCACTATCGCATCCCTTCCGGACCTCAGAGCAAAGCGTTTCTATCCATCCCATCCCCAGTCTTCCGAGATGCAGACATAGAACCTGGGCTGAGGGGCCAAGTGGAAGGAGAGGACTTGGCTGAGGGGCTGAGTTAGGCCCCAAAATAAAGCACCAAAGGGAGCCAAGAGAGGGTATGAGCTGGGGAAGGAGGCGTGACTGTGTGTGTGTGTTTGGTGGGATGCCGGCGGTCTGCCAATTGAGAAAAACCAGCCACCAGACAGGTGAGAAAGGCAACAACAGAAGAGTTTCTAAGGACAACACCTGAAATCCATGCCGTTCAGTGCTTTTGAAAGGTATTGATACCAGGTAAAGATGGAATTCCACCTGTAAGGACTTTGGAGTTTTGGCACATGCGATTTTGACTGTTTTCAGTACAGGTTAGATCCTGTGAACCTATGAATCTGGCTTTTAAAAGTTTACTACTGCCAATGGACATCATCTCACTGAGGAGGAAGAATGAGGGAGTAAGAAAGAGGGGTCCCCAAGTCAGGGAGGTTCTGAGGTGCACAAGGGGTGGGGGCAGGGGTCAGAATAACCTCAGGGAAAAAAGAAGAGATGCCCTGATGTACCTGGGGGCCCGAGACTCACGCCTGTCACCTTCACTTAGCTTTGCCCTGAGCACCAGGGAGGAAATGTAACCAGGGACCTCCCCTGTTCCCGCTCTTCCCTTCCAAACTCATTTTAAGTACAGAAGAGTGCCTTTTTATGGTTGCTTTCTACGAATCATTTTTAAAGTCAGGAGATCAATATGACTTCCCAAATGAACTTGTGGAAAAGACAAAGAAACAATGTTCTATATACTCTAGAAGTTTCTTCTGCAAGAGTGACAGTGGCCAACTAACTCGGCAAATGGGGAAATTCTGTTTCTAACTTTCTTAACTCCCTTCATTTTTTTTTTTTTCTAGCATCTAATGTCCAAGGCTTTCAAGTCTCTTTCTAAAAAAAGTAAGGCGAGGCTAAGTGAGGAACAGACCTCGACATTCCCTTTGAACAACATACATAAGACTTTAGAGACCCCAAGGATATCCATCTGGGTACCAAAAATTAAGTTAATACATTTACGGTTGCCACCACTCCTAAGAATTATCTCACTCAATGTTTCTAAGCAATTTGCAACTATCTAAGTGTCAGGAAAAAGTATTAACTTGTGAAAAATTATGTTTTTTTTTTAACATTCACTCCAAATTCAGTCCTTCTCACCAGAAATTATAAATCCAAACCGAGTCTGGACTTGCATTACGTGTGCTTCTTTATGTAAGGGACTCCCATCAACTGAAGGGGGTACATTGTAGAGTCTGAGTGCTTATTTGGTAAAATTTAATGAATTTTTTATTTATTGATGGAATAATTACTGCAAGTAATAGCAACTCAATTGCCTGGTGGTGTGGGTTAAACTGTGTTCCCAAAGAAGGCATGTTGAAATTCGTAACCCTTCAGTACCCTATTTGACCTTATTTGCAAACAGGGCCTTTGAGCATGTAATTAGTTAAGTCGAGATGAAGTGATGCTGGAGTACAGTGGACCTCTAATCCAATATGCCTGGTGTGCTTGTGAGATGAGAAAAGAGGCAAGCCAGGAGAATGCCATGTGACAACATAGGCAGAGACTGGAGTGCATACATGCAAGCCAAGGAACACCCAGAATGGACAGCTGGCATCAGAAACTAGGATGAGTGAAGAATTCCACCCAAATTCTTAAGGAAGCGTGGCTCTCCTGATACCTTGATTTGAGACTTCCAGCATCCAGAACTGTGAGCCAATACATTTCTGCTGCTTTAAACCCACCAGAATTGTGGTACTTTCTTGCAGCAGCCCTAGGTTACCAATATACCTGTGTAGACTTTGCCACACTGCATCTGCTCTTACAGTCAAATTTAAAGAGTAGCCTGGCTTTCTCTGCTGCCTGACACTGTTCAGTATCCCGAACTCCATGAACACAATTAGTTCTTTAGTATGAGTTTGTGTTAGGCCCAATTAAAATGAAAATATACTGTTGAATATAATTTAATATATGCCAAACCACCTAAAATGCTATAACAACAACTAATTGTTTTGTTTGATTAAATGTGGGAGCATTAGTTCTTGTATTTTAATGTGTTTCGCTTTTAAACATGTTTTCTGAATATTTTTAGTAGCTGATGCCTGGTCTCCTAACCACAAAATAATATGAAGTTATAAGCTATGAATTAGTCAATTTCCCAATATGTTCTAAATAGGATGCAACCAACTCCATCTTCATAGAGCAATTTTCCTGTTCTCTTCGTGGCCTCCTGCTTCCTCTCCACCTCGCTTTGCTTTGGACCCACCTGAAGCAGATGATCTTTCTCTCAGGTTTCACATGATTAGTATTGATTGAAAGTTGCCCTCAGTAGTAAAGATTGTGGTCTGTGGAGAGCAAATACATACGTAAATAAAATTGTTTTTCCTTACCTCTTTTGATACAGATCCTACCTGATACAAATTTTTGCTATAACTCCTTTTGGTTTAATGGCAGTGGCTAGGAGATGAAGCCCAGTGGACTCCTGTTCCCAATCCTGCTGTCCTCCTGCTTATACAAAAACCCAGCTAGGGTAGTATTGTTTCTGTCTGAGATGATGGTATTATATAACTACAAGGATTTTTTATAATCTTGATTCAATGCCCCAGGTTTTCTTATTTTTGCTAAGTCTAATCTCTACTTCGACAGAGGGACATTCGAAACATTTTCTACATCAAAGCTTCACGAGACAAGTCTAACGTAGAACACAAGTTACTGGAGTATATAATGTAGATACATGCTTAGGAATTTTTAACAGCTATTTACCCTGGAAAATTCAGTTATGAGAAGACCCACTTGACTGTTAATTTGATGATGAATCGGCCAGTGTTTTTACAAAGGACTTTTCTAGTTGATGGTGAGCACATAGGTCTTTATAGGTACTAACAGCTTTCAATGAAATGGCTCCTTCATCTTCACCCATATTATTTGTTGTGGTAAAACATATTTTACAATCATTACCAACACTTTTAAACTATTATCCATACAGAATGCTGGCATGTCTTAAAAGAGAGCTTATCTGGCCAGCGCAGTGGCTCACGCCTGTAATCCTAACACTTAGGAGGCTGAGGCAGGCGGATCATGAGATCAGGAGTTCAAGACCAGTCTAGCAAACATGGTGAAGCCCTGTCTCTACTAAAAATATAAAAATTAGCCCGGTGTGGAGGTGCGTGCCTGTAATCCCAGCTACTCAGGAAGCTGAGGTAGGAGAATCACTTGAGCCGGGGAGATGGAGGTTGCAGTGGCCCGAGGATGCACCATTGCACTCCAGCCTGGGTTACAAAGCTAGGCTCCATCTCAAAAAGAAAAAAAAAAAAAAGTATCCATTTTTTCCACCACTCTGGAGCTCACTTTGGTAAGATCCAAGTGTGCAAGCTGAATATAGTTGAAAGTGTTTCCTGTGTTCAATATAGTCTGATGAGAATATATTTAAACAAATATTTAAAAGAGCAGATTCTGCTGGTGATTTAACTTGGATAATGAGGTTCTCGGTAGTTTTTTAAAAATTATTTTCTCCGTAACGAGCATTTACCAAATAAATTTTTTTTTGAGGAATAAATCCATGTTCTGTCACCGTGATATATCAATTTGGTTAGTTTTGAATGAGACAGGCTGAAGGTTTCAATTTATCTGATTTGTTGTCATGTAAATTCCAATTTATTATAACTTCTGCCAAGGTGTTTATGGATACTAGAGATAGAACTAAAATTATACTGATAAATATGTAAAAATTAAGTCTTCGCAAGCCAATCCATTTCATCTGTTGGATGGTGATTTTTGACATGTGTCCTTGTGTGCCCATTTCCAATATCCTCATGCTTAATTTTAGAGTTCTAACAGGGTGCTAAGGCTGAGTTCAAAATCAAAATCCACGTAACCCTAGTAACCTGTGAGATGCAGCATGTCTTTTAGGGTCACCTGACAGCAGCCCAGGCCTGCATCTCCTAGGAATGTCCTGGGATGCCCAAGTTTGGGAAGAGACAATGGAGATGAGCCTTGGCAGCTTCTCAGGACCTGCATGGGTTTCACCATGGTTGTGAACAAAGACAAACAATTCAGTCTTCAACGAAGACCAGGTCAAAGCACTGACTTCAGAAAATGCATATTGACAGAAAATACATGTATATTTACACCAGAATGAAGCCCTCCAAATGTTCAGATGAGGCTATATCAGGAACACAACCTGCCCTCATAGAACCTCAGGCATATTGGGATAGAGTCAACATCACTGGTTCCCATAGTTTTGTCTTATAGCTGCAATTAAAAGAACATCTTAAATGACTCCATCATTTAAAGCACTCATCTTGTCCTCTGCCTTCATTTTCTGTAACCTGCATCCTGAACTCAGTTCTGTGGGGTAACCAGGTTCCCAAGAGACTTCAGCAGCCTATAACTGCCCCAGTTTTCTGGTTTCTAAGTGACTGTGCATCTAGCCAAATAGGAAGAATTTAAGTGCTATCACTCCAATGAATCAACTGTGATCACTGCTGCTCCTGTTCCTCTGTTGATGGGATTAATTCTGTTGCATTGCTGGAGCAGTCCAGTTACAGTGGCACCCACATGCTGGGTAAGCGTGGTCTTTATCGTTGTCCCTACCTGATAAATCTATTCAAATTCTACCTAATTTCAATTAGGTTCTTTTGGCAGTGAGGAAATCCTTGGGTTATTTTAAGCAATGGGGTATGTTTTAAGGATACATGTTTCTGCTGCCCTATCAGTGGTCACCCATCTGTGCATTCCTTAACTCACATTCCTGAGAGGGAGAGTCTGACCTGACTACCACATCACCATTATCCTGCATGTGCCACATGCTACAGGCTAGGCCCCTGCTGAGGCTGCTGGTCAACTGGCAGAGTGGCCATCCTTGGGTGAGGGACCCACCTCCGACACCATGAGCTTTGGGAACAGGAACTAGGCCACCTATGCCAGAACTGAAGCCCCTTTTTTCAACAAGAGCAGGACAGCTAACCTCAGAGGGGACCCTGGGCTTCACACATAGTTCAATAAGGTGTTAAAGAAAATTAATACCAACCTTCCAACATAAATTTTTTAAATCAAATACTAAGATATTAATTTGCATATTGTTTCTCAGCATTTGTAGAAATGAGATATCCTAAATAAATTGATCAAAATATGGTACTAAATTTAATGGTTGATGTTATAGAAAAAAATCTATGTGCATCTAGTGATTTATATTTCCTGTTGTCTATAGATTGGATGGCTCTCTGTCATTAACAAGTAGGTAAAACAGTTCAACTGGGTCTGTGTTTTAACTTACAAAACTAAATCTAATTCATGGCTGTGGTTTAGCTAAAGTACCACATTTCTTATAAAGAATACTCTTCAGAATTATTTTATAATTGTTCTTATCAATAATAAAATTTATTTCCACAGAAATAAAAAAATAGGGTATTCAGAGGAGGTGTTATTCTTGTACTGTTGTACAACATATTATCATATTCTTAGCAATTTTAAGCATCATATACTTATTAGCTCACAATTTCCATGGGTCAGGACCCCAGGCGCTGCTTAGCTGGGTCCTCTGTTCAGGATTTCACTAGGCTGCAATCAGGATGCCAGCTAGCGCTGCAGTCTCATCTGAAGGCTTGACTAGCGAGGAGTCAGCTTCCGAGCTTATTCAGTTAATTAACAAAGTTTATTTCCTCATGGTGTTGACAGAGGGCCCTAGGTTTTTCCTGGCTGTTGGCAGAGTTTACTTTCACATCCTAAGACCACCTGCAGCTTTCCGCCCATATCCTTCTTCAATGTGGCCACTTACTCTATGCAACCGGCAAGGAGAGCCTCTCTTCTCAGAGAGGTCCTTTAGGGTTTTTCACCTGATTAACTTAGCTCATCCAAGATGATCCAGCTTTTGATTAACTTAAAATTAACTTATTTGTAATCTGACTTTTATCTGCAGGATTCCTTCACTGTTGCCATGTCATGCGATCTAATCACAGGAGTGACACACCATCATATTCATAGGTCTGGTCAATATTCACCAGAGAGGACTACACAGAACATGAACACTAGGGGTTGGGAATGGTAGGGACTAATTCAGGAATCTGCCTATGGTAGGAGGTCTATTAGATGCCCTCTATCTTACAGATACCACCTCTTAGTCTCACCCCCCAAAAACCCTCTAAATATATTTTAATTTTGAAAGTTTAAAATTAAGTGTAAAATGGATTTCCTTGGAGCCAACAGGTAGGACTACAATTACGAGGGCTCTTCCTATTTAAAGGGAGAAATTGTTCTTCTGGTTTGTGCTGCCTGAGTAATTACACTGGTTGTTTGCTCTACATCTAGTTACCCAAACCTGGCTGAAGTGCTTCCAGTGGAGTTATTTTCCATTTTCCCAAATGCTCCATGAGCAAATGTCTAAATGAAAAAGAAAAATTCTGGAATGTAGAAGAGAAGGACAAGAGGAAGATGCCATATAGTGTATGGCATTCAAAGAGTAATTTCCTGCTAACCGAAACCAAGTGAGCGAACACACAAAACCCCTACCTGTCAGCGTTGAATGTGTAAAGGCCACCGCCATCTCTGCTTGCACCCCTCTAGCCATCTCTGCACTTTCCTTCTTCCCTTTATTTGTACTGCCAATGGGATGTGTGTTCATTTTCTAACTGGGGACATAAACATGTGCCTAACTGGAGGCAGAAATAGAGGCAGTGAGGTGACTGCATCTCTGTCCCAGGGTGTGCTGCGTCTCTGACACCCAGTTATTCAAGGACCACTGAGAGGATTTCAGGAATCCTGCAAGAAAAGAGTATCCACTGCTTGGGAGTAACTTGACCCTCCACAAACACATAGGAACCTGATGACCTTTGCAATTCCTTTGGAGATGCAGAGAGCAGAATTGTAGAACTCTCCCACACCTCCACTTGCTGAGTATTAGAAGAGTATATAAAATTGCTGTCACCTGGTCCACCACAGTCATTCTCTAAGCTGTGAAATCAGAAAACAAAATTCTCCTTAGAACCGTAAAATCTGGAATAATTTGATTCTGCTGTGATGTGTTCACAAATGGAATCTTTGCTCAGGGAGACCTCTCTGACTCCACGCTCAGATCACCACAGAGCTGTCGTCTCTTACCCCTTCGAAGGTCTGCAGCGTAAAGCTTCCTATTATGATGTAGTCTAACATGAAGGACACGGTAACAGAGACTTTCTGAAGGAGCGAGGTTGCTTGGGCTGTATTTACTGGTGCAAAGTGGAACCACAGCTAATCACAGAAGTAAAATTCCTTATAGGATTTTTTTTTCTGCCTTGATTTTGAGTGTCTGATGTTTTTATTCTCGATCTAAGCACATCCTGTCATCCTTGTTAACTTGTATAGATGCCCCTGCCTGGCAATGATGACCAGCCATTACTAAACACATTTAGGCCTTGACCTCTGTAATTAAATTCTAAAACAGACAGCAGTGCATTCTGAAGGACATGGAAGGAATGGGTGCATCCTCCAATGCGAGATAAAATAGCGGTAACAATGGTGTTACAGACGAACTTTCCTCCAGGAGTTGTTACACAGCAGAGTGACTGGAAGAAAAGGTACCTAACCACATCTTTTCAAAAAAGCCTTTGCAGAAAAGATGAGGGTACCGAGATACCTTGAGGAACAGAAGGAAGATACTTCACATATCTGGGAGTAAGAGAGGGTTGGGAGTAGGAAGTAAGGTGCAACTGTCAATATCGCAGTTCCCACCTGGAAGTCATTAGTGGAAACAAACGCCTCAAATCTCCCAGCAAATTAACACTTAGAACATTTCCTTACACCAGGCTGTCTGCAGTAAGCTGTAATTTACAGTGGTGCAATTACTAACAATGCCCAAGTCTAACTAACTGCATACTTGTCCCAGGCATGGTGAAAACAGTATTTGTCGCTTGCAGAGATGTCAACATCAGAATTACTTTCATTTTGGTTGTTTCAAAACAGCCTAAAAATCTGCTCCATTATTTATTGGTTTATAGTATTTTCATCTCTCTTTCCTTTTTGAAACCCAGAGAAGTCCAACACTATGTTTCTTAAGTGTGGTATTTTCTGGTGTTTAAACAGAATTCTTACCAAAGGATGCTGTGGAGTTCCATAATGTTACGTTTTCATAATGTTAAGAAAGGAATGATGGTTTGAGCTGTGTCCCTAGGGGCAATGCTTTTCCTACACGATCCTGTCCTGCTCATCAGATCCACATTTCCTCAGAGAAGCTGAGGACAGGCAATGTGTTAATGAGACCTCGTTTGAAGAATCAAAGTAGCCTGTCATTAACCAGTCCTCTTGCAATGGTCCCAGTGCTTGTGTCCCTCCAGATTGAAGATAAGATAAGCTAATCCCCAATGTGAGGGTATCTGGAGGTGGAGCCTTTAGGAGGTGATTAGGTCATGCGGATGGATTTCTCATGAATAGGATTAGTGCTCTAATAGAAGAGATCCCAAAGAGATCCCTCACCTCTTCCACCGTGTGAGACACAGAAGGAAGGTGCCATCTCTGAGGAACTGGCTGTGACCAGACATCAAATCTGCAGGCACCCTGATCTTGGACCTCCCAGGCTTTAGAACTATGAGATATAAATCTCTGTGGTTGATAACCCCCGCCTCAATCTATGGTATTTTGTTATAGCACCCTGAATGGACTAAAGATGCTCCTAAAGTTGAGAGTGTCTGAAGTTATAATTATGTAGCCAGTTATTCTAGATCAAAACAACAGCAGCAACAAAACAAACAAACAAAAAACAGTGTGAAGAAAACAACTTTCCCTGTTTGGAATTGTCTGACTCTAGTAAGTGCAAAGTAAATGCTGAATGAATGAGTTATTGGAAGGCAGTGAGCCATCTGTCCCTGTGTGCATTCATCCTTTCTTCACGTCTTCACCAGCTCCATTTCATTATTTTGACTAATCCCAAAACAGGAACAATATGAAAACAGCGGTAAAGAGCTTTTGATTTTTTTTCCCATTTACGAACAATCAACACACATTTAATAAGTTTCTGACCAAGAGAAACACTTATCACTAGATTCTGGATTTTGAAGGCTGTGAAAGCTCAGCTATGTTTGCAAGTTTTAAACCATTTTGAGATTAAAGCATTGTTTAGAAGGGCCTTTCTTGCTACTTACTTTGACTCTAACCACTGTGTTTCAACTGAATATAATGAATCTGGTTAAATACATAGTATGTTTCTTTGAGGAATTAAAATTTAGATAAAGGAAAGGAAAGTTTGCTCAAGAAACTGAGGATGTCTTTCTTGTAACCAGAAAATATGTGTTGAGAATTGTTCTCATGTGTTACTAAAATATTGAGCGTTGTTGTCTGAAATTAGTAAAGAATCCTTTAAAGTGATCTTCAGTTATGCCAGGTGGAATTTGATTTCCACACCCCCAAAACAGTTTAGAGGTTTTTGTAGGCTTCAATTTTCGTGTATTTGTGACCGTGATAAAAATTTAGTAATTAATTTTTTGAATGCCCAAGTATGATTAAGGGATTTTAGTTAAAAAATTATTATTTTTAGTATTGAAGTGATCGCTAAGATTAATTACCAGGGTAGAAACTTCATTTAGGCCTTCAATGATATGATCATTTGATTAATTTTAAAAACCTGACCTTGTGCTTAACAGAAGAACACTGATTCATAGTGAAAAAATTAGTTTCAACCACAAATGCCTTGATTTGTCCTTGGTAAATTGTCTTTAAATGGCAATCTTCTCAAGGAGCTGCTGCTCTTTGAGTTAAACTATAATTTTCCTTCAATTAGAAATCATATTGATTACACAGTGTTGGCGTTTTTAATATCTCTAGGCAGCATTCATTTCTCTGTGCATGGATTGGATAATAGCCAGGTGTCTGGGGCTTTATGGGGTTGCTGACCTGTGGTGATTCACCTGGCAGCTTGTCTTTGGAACCTTCCAGCACTTACGGCTGGGGTCGCTTAACCTGCACTTCTAGTTCCCTGGGATTCTGGAGTTTTTCCGGCCTGGAGTCTGGGCATGCCAGGAGCTCGGGGGCCCAGGGTCAGTGTTACCTCATTTTTGTCAGCTCTGAGCCTTTCATGCAGTTTGAGTGACCTGGCCTTTGACATCTCAAGTGAACAATTCTTTGCTCTTGTGTCTGAGCTTTGTCCTGCGTCCCAGGACATATCCCCATCTCAAAATCAGAGCCATTCCTATGCCCTGTGAGTTGGTGCCCGCTCCTTCCGCCCCATCTCCAGGCACCGACCCCTTGTCCCCCGAGTCTTCTGACTCCTGCTGTCTAACTGGAACCCTTGCCACAGCCTGTGTGTTGGTTGGAGGACATATAGCTAGTGTTGGGACCAGACTGCCTCTCAGCCGCTCACATCCCAATTAGGGAAAGCAGTGAAATGGTTAAGACTCATAATTTTCCTGCTGCCCAGTAAGAACTGGGCTGGGATTCCTCATGGATCATAAGTAAATCTGTACCCATGAAAAGATTTGGGGAACCTCACTGGAGAGTCAGTGGAAGCCAGAGAGCTGGAGGCCCTGGACTCTGCATCATTAGTGTGGGGCATGTTTAGTGGATGAATCTCTCAGTTTGTCATTTCAACCGTGAGTCCCAATTTAAAACCATTTTTCTCTAAATTGACATTTAAGAAAACACGTCACTCCTGCCCCTCAGATGCCAGCTGGGCCTTTCCTGCCCTCCAGATGTTTGCTGTTTGCTTTCATATTTCAGACTCTCAATTTCAAAGTCCACAGCCCTCCCCATCATTTGTGTTACCAATCCCTGGGCTTATGCTCACCAAATCCTGTCGATGTTCAGGGTGAATGAATTTCTCTCACTGTTAAACACCAACTGAACCCCTTCCCCAGATTGCGTTTTAAAAGAAAAAATGGACAGAATCGTGTGAATTGAAAACATTGTGGGAGGACCTGTGTTCACAAGGAAGGATTGATGGGGGTGCACGCATCTTTTTGCTATCTTTCTAGTTTTTCACTCTCACCCCTTTTCTTTCACTTTTTCTGTTTCTTTCAGGAGGATAGCAGAGGAATTCCAACCCCTCTCCCATATGAAGCCCCTTCTTCTCTCAGCTCTCTTGAGCCAACTAATATGTAGGTCTTGGGGTGAGGAAGGAGGAGGGTGTAGGCTTCAGGTCAAACTCTGTACAGGGCACCACCCAAAGGATGGCTGGAAATTCCCCAGTAGGACTGTTGGTGAATGAAGGGATCTCCTGTATTATATACTTGTCTTAGCACTGGCCGCTATAAAAAACTGCTGTAGACTGGGTGGTTTAGAAACAACAGAAATGTATTTCTCATAGTGCTGGGGGATGAGCAGCCATGAAATCAGGATGCTTGGGTTCTCATGAGGACCCTTTTCTGGTTTATAAGTAGCCACCTTCTCCCTGTGTCCTCACAGGGGAAAGAGACAAGTCAGGGCCCTGAGACCTATTTTATGAGGGCACCGATCTCATTGATGAGGGCTCCACCCTCATGACCTAATCACTTCCCAAAGCCCGCCACCTCCAAATAACATCGCATTGGGAGTTAAGATTTCAACCTCTGAATCTGGGGGTGGTGGTGGGGGCACAAACATTCAGCCTATT
>NW_012101898.1:1388219-1397909 GCF_000951045.1 Mandrillus leucophaeus | reverse complement strand
CACCTCGCCCGGCTAATTTTTTGTATTTTTTAGTAGAGACGGGGTTTCACTGGGTTAGCCAGGATGGTCTCGATCTCCTGACCTCATGATCCGCCCGTCTCGGCCTCCCAAAGTGCTGGGATTACAGGCTTGAGCCACCGCGCCCGGCCTCTGTCTTTAATTTTTAATGTAGAGTTAATCTATTTACATCTAAGAGTAGGTTCCTATAACATGTACATATTGGGGAGTGGAGTATGGCACAAAGTGCTAGTGACATGCATGAGTATCTACTTCAAAGTAAATTCCCAAAAGTGAAGAACTGTATTGTGTATCCAAGTTTTACATTGATTTTTCATTCCACATTTCTTGCAAATAAGTCATCCATGGTCATGCACACAACTGAGGTTCCTCCACCCTAGCAGGCTGGACATGGGAAGTAGGACACCGAAGCATTTGAAAGCCCTCAGAATGCACAGACGCTGTTCATACTTAGGCTAGAAAAAGGGAGGCATTGTCACTCCTGACTTGTTAATTCATATGCACCATTCACTGTGGCTCATGCCTCCCGGACAGAACACTGACAGGTGAAAATAATTCCCTGCAAGTAACACTTTCCCTCAGGTGAAGGAAATCAGTGGACATTGAGCCCAGTGTCCAAACATCAGAAAACCTTTGGAAGTTGATATTTTTGCAACAAGAGCAGCTAAGCTAGAATATGACCCAAATAAGCTCTTAATAAATATTCACCCAATGAGCAAATGAAATAATGAGTATTTGTGTCCTAGGGCAAATCGTTGGTAGTTCTGAGTCGGTAATTATCACGAGGGCAGTGTTATTTGAGTGGCCCACCACAGACCTGAGCAGCCTGGAGGCCCCTCCTTGTCATGAAGCAGCTGAAGGAATAGTCAGTCCTGGTCAGAGGCCACACCGAAGCTGCTCTATGTGTAGAAGGGAGAGGAGAGTGGGAGAGCCTCTGGCTATGCCAGGGTTTTATTTGTTCAAGGGCAGATGGAAAACAATAGAAGAATGTCAGGTGAGTAAGCCCAGCCTGGCCGGGTGTGTCTTTTGCATCACATGAACATCACATAGTTCTGCTCCTAGAGGGAAAGTCCAGTTAGTAAGTACTAAACAAGGGTGCGACACAGTCAACTCAACACGTTTACATGCCATGGCTATCATCCAACTATCTAAACAAAGCCAAACTCATTATATATGTATTACTCCATGACTAATAAACAAGCATGGAGAGAGGACACACTACTTACTCTGTGAGGTTCAAGATATAAGAGAAACTTAAGAGGTGGTTATTAAGGGTTTTAAAAAAATACAAAGTGTATATATTTGAGGTCTGCAACTTGATTCAATATGCGAACACACTGTGAAATCATCATCACAGTCAAGCTAATTAACATACCCATCAGGTCACACAGTTACCTTTTTCTTTTTCTCTTTCTTTCTCTCTCTCTCTTTCTTTCTTTCTTTCTTTCTTTCTTTTTCTTTCTTTCTTTTTTGCTTGCTTGCTCGCTTTTTTCTTGTGGTAAGGACACCTAAAATCTACTCTCTTGGCAAATTTCAAGTGTACCATACAGCATTGTTAGCTCTAGTCTCCATGCTGTACATTAGACCCCCAGGATTTTTTCATCTTTTGTAACTCAAATGCTTCATCCTTAACTTTAAGAAGGTTCCAGTTTTGGCAGAGGGGCCTGAGTTTTGTGATGTCATTAAGAAATGACTCAAGTGTGTGTTAAATGTAACTCTTTGGGTGATGGTTAATGCACTAGGATTTTAGAACAAGGATGAGATTAATATATGAATAAAGTACTTAGAAAAGGATCAAGCCACAGCAACATGACCTGGAGGAACATTTAAGCCTTTGTTCCAGGTGCATTTGAGTCAAATATTCCCTCCACCTCTTATAAGCTGGGTGCTGTCAGAAAATGATGTAGCCTCTGTGAACCTCAGATTTTGCACCTGTCAAGCAAGAATCACACTATTTATCACTCATTAAATTGGAAGCAGTGTCCATCCAGCCCCTGTCACTCACAGGTTGAAGGTAGCTTCCCTGCCCATTGGTTTTTCCTGTAGCAGTTTTAATATATGGAAAGAAGAGCTTCCGTGGTGGAGGGAGGCCCTTGGCCATGGCATCCTCCTCCCCCTCACCCACATGGTAACAATGACAAAGACACAGAAAGTGCTTCCCTTGATCTTGGCACCATGATTAGCACTTTACATAAGGGCTTCTGGAAGTTAAAGAATAGTCAAGACTCAAAGCTCCTTCATCAGTGACCTCCCTGTTGGCATCTGGTGATGTGGACTAAAAACAGTCCCTTATTGTTGGTCAAAGGATCATCCTAAATGCTTTGAGTTAGAGACACCTAGAATGTTTGTTAATGATTGATGATGGTCCCCAGGCCCACTGCAGACCTCCCAAATCACGGTCTCAGGGGTTGCACCTGGAAGGTCCAGCTCAGCCGTCTCCCTGAGTAGCTTCTCTAGTCATAAAGCTTGGGAACCACTCTGCTGTACTTAGGGCTCTCCTCCTGTCACAGCTTCCTTTTCAGATCCCCATCCCACCCCACCTCACTTCAGCTTCTCACCTCTTGGGCAACTTTCAGTGGAGTGGGCAGTGAGGGGGTGCATAGAAAGTTAGGAATGACCTGTGTGCTCCAGACACCTATAGAACTTTTTAACATGCTTATTCTGCTATTTCTTGACAATAACCAGGAAAACTGAAAGACATATTTCCACCTTGAGCTTAAAGATTGACTTCTGAGGCGTGATTCTAGGATTGTGAAATCCTCGTATGTTCAGTCACTAAGCCTCAACTGACAGCCTACTGTATCCTGAGAGCATGAAGGTGTCATGAATAAGGATAAGCTCAGCACATCACAGCAAGGAAAGCTTATGTCCCATAAAAGACAGACATTTATTCTTTGGTTTGACTCAATGCACTGTCTTAGTTGAAGGAAGAATACGTTCCATGAGCACACAGACTTTGGGAGCACTGAGCTGGCCTGGGAGGTGAGAAAAGGTTCCCCCTCCACCCGGAGCAGAGGCCTGGGAGCTGGCTCTTAGGGGATGGGGAGATGGCTGCCTGGTGGAGAGGGCACAGAATATGCAAAGCGTGCAGATCTAGAAACTGGGGTGTTCTGGAAAGGGGGAGACATTGAAATGAGCTGCAGCTGTGGGTGAAGAGAGAGGAGATGAAGCTGAATAGTAGGATAGTCAGATTGAATATGTCATCCTAGCCAGTGGATTCAGGATTTCAGGTGCACAGACAGATTTTATACAAAGGAGAGACATTGAGTTTCCAGTTTGGGGTATACTGAGTTCTAGCTGCATGCAGTATGCCTGAGACTTGGTTGGAAAGCCTTCTTTGAAGCCAGAGAGGAAGGTTTAGGTCAGTAATGGCAGCCTCAGGTTTTATTTGAAAGCACAGAAATGGAGAAGACAGTGCCTAAAGAAAGCTCATAACGAGCTAACAAACAACTTGGAACATCAGGCACTAGTCGTAATTGGTGTAATGTAGCCACTGAGAAAAATGACAAAATAATTTTCTTATTCCACTGAGTAAGAGAGCTCTCTTTTTTCCTTTGGAATTAATGTTTCAAAAGTGCAAAAGTGCTTAGCATAGATTTTTCTCAGCCATCTCAATTGACAACTAATGGGACCAGACACAGTATAAATTTCACCACTGGGGGCTAGAGGGTAATTTAGACTCTGGATGCCTGCCTGGTGACTGTCAGAGAAGGGCTGCCAACCTTACCAACTGGGTGGTTGTTTTGTAATTTAGATACAATAAATCTAAGGCAAGTAATTTCCTTTTAGAAACTTGAATTGCTTCCTTAACAGAATGATTGGAGTTATATTTAAGCTGTGGGTTAGATGAGAGTTTAGAAAGGATACCCAGAGGACTCTATTAATTGCACTCTTGTTTTAAAAGTAATATGGTTTTTATTCACAGGAAACGCAGTGGTAAATTTCCTATAAGCGCTGGCTTATGATTTAGGGTACTGCAAGGAGCTTTTGAGGTTTTGTTCAGCAAGGCAGCCAAAGCAGCTGTAAAAGAGATGTCATTTCTCCCCCTGGCATATGTACAGTGAGTAGTGGTGAAGCAAGGATCCTGCTGATTTTAGACAAAACTTGAATAGGACTTACCATGTACAAGCTAAACATTAACAAGAAAAGAATAACAGCAAACTCTTATACAATGTGTCCTGTGTGCCAGGTGCCATCCAAGCAAACATATGGATAAACTCACTCAGTGGCCCCCGACCCTGTGAGCTGGGCATCGGGGAGAAGACAACAGAGATATCAGTGACCTGCGCTTGGTCACACGGCCTGTGATTGTGGGAGCCTGGAGTTTAACCTGGGCCGTTGTGCCCCAGAGGCCACACACTGAACATGTCTCTGCTTGAGCACCTACTATGTGCCGGGCTTTGTTCTGGAAACCAACGGGGTCACAGTGAACAAGGCAGGCTGCATTCCTTAGTGCCGGCTCTCCAGAACTTACATGCAGTGGGTCAGGTTATGAGAATATGGTTTAAAATAATACTACTTTGTGATTTTAAAATTTTGCTTTCAATTTATGACCAGGAAAGTTTAAACTGACTGGCTATCCTTTTCAAGGAAAAAATAAGCCATTAGTTGCATCTGATAACTGAGTGAATTAAATTCTTTTCAAGTATTCACTAGCCAAGAAGACCTTTTTTTTTCTTCTTTGAATTCTTCTTTTCTGTATAAATGTAATATTGAGCTCCCACTGCCAAGACCAATTTAATTCAGTTGCTCATTTACAAGTTAAGAGAAGGAACTTTCCTTAACATATTAGCTGTCTGCTGCTTTGGGATAATGACCAGCTGAATTGATGAACTTTATATAATGATCTGTTGCCATGGTGACGAGCTGCCCAGTGAGTGGAAGCGGGTGTTTCATCATTACCTCCCTGATAATGCTTGGTACGGTAACACACACAAATACAAAAGCTTTTCTTTTACTCTGCAGTGACTCTGGGTCGAAGAGCCAAACACTAGAAATGCCTCTTGGATATAGTGGCAGAGAATCAAATAGAATCCAAATGCACAACTGGAAATAAACTAATTTAGCTTCCCAGGTCAGTGGACTCCGTGTCCACATAAATCTCCAGTCTTGTCACAAGTGACCATTGTCAGGGCTACCACTTGTCTTCCTCACAGGTTTAATTTCTTTATTGTATTCAGCACACTGAAGGCTGAATAATTTAAAAAATACCTTAAACTATAACAAAAGTTACAGAATTAATGAAATGAGAATGGAATCCAGATAATGGATTTAACCATCCAATGCTTTGCAATAATCTATTTTTATATCACATTTTCCTCAACTCTTTTCCCTTTCTTTGTGGGTATGACTTTTTTTCTTTTCATACAAAATAAGAATTCATATATATATATATCAGGTATATTACAATTCTACCCTTAAGTTTTTATTGCACCTTAGAGAAAATATATATTTATCTTCTGTTTTGGAAGTGCTTCAGACTGCTGTTGTTGGGACAAAAATAACTTGAGTCTTTTTTCATTACTCAGTGTTCTCAGGTGTATCAGGATTTAAGCCATTATACACGTGAGATACAGGAACTTTCTTGGAAATACTGTTTAAACATTAAATTTTTTCATTGTTCGTGCATTAATGATGATAGAAGGCTAGGTAATCTTACATAAGTATGGACAATTGCACACTGCTTTTACTCATTGTGATGGTAAATGTTATATTGGATTCACTGTGTTTCCTTTCCTTCCTCTCTCCATCCCTCCTTGTTTCCCATTTTACTTTCTTCCTTCAAAAGATTTATTTCTGTAACATTTTCAAATGTTGATGGAGCTAAAATTGTAGAAATCCTTCAATAAGAAATTCATTATAATCAGAGACCTTTTCTTTAGGTACTTGAAAGTTCATTCTTAAGTGCTCATTTAGTTCTCTCTGAATTCCCCCCAAAGATCACCAGAGGCATTAGCATAAAGGCTTTTAGTAGCACCAACCATATGAATTATTACATAATGTTTATCAAAATGCATTAATTTTGCAAAATGTTACATGTCCTATGTCATTCCCTGCCACTTTTCTAGATCAGAGCTACATTTATAGGTGGTTACATGAAATAAAGGAAAACATTTAAAAATAATAGGCTATTTATAATATGAGTACAAGGTTATAGTACAAGGTTAAAAAGATAGAATCTAATATATAATTTATAATGCTTCCATATTAGAATTTGAATCACAATTTTTAGAGGAAAGCAGAAAAATATTTATAATCTAGTTTTTAAATTGCTCTTAACAGTTTATCTAGATACCAAAACCTATAATTTCTATTTCCTACTCTTGACATATTTATATTATGTATGTTTATAATTATATAAATTATATAAATATTTATATTATATATATTATATAAATAATTTATAATTGTTCTATAATACAATATTGCTGGGACTGCCATAACAAAGTACCATAGACTGGGCAGCTTAAACAACAGAAATTTATTTCTCAGCCCTGGAGGCTGGAAGTGCAAGATCAAGCCATCGGCAGGTTCAGTTTCTCCTGAGGCCTCTCCTCTTGGCTTGCAGAGGGCCACCTTCTCTCTTTGTCCTTCTGTGGTCTTTCTTTTGTGCCTGTATCCTAACCTTATCTTTTTATAAGGACATCCCTCATATTGGATGAGGGCCTACACTCATGATTGCATTTTACCTTAAATCACTCAGTCACGTTCTGAGGTCCTGAAGGCCAGGACTTAAACATGTGAATTTTGGGTGGACACAGTTCAGCTCATAGCAGTCTCTATGTTAGTATAAGGCATATTTGCCTTACAAATGAGAGATCGTTACATTTGTGTTCATTTAAATTGACCAGTACTCTGAAGATGTAAAACTGAATCTTGTTCAAACCATAAAATTCATGTTAGCTACTTGAACATTGAAAGTTAAAAAATAGCAGCTATTTTCCCCCAGAGCCAAAAATATGGTTTTTTGCTCTGAATTGAATTACGCACATGAGAGTCTACATTATTTATAGCAAATAGTGATTTAAGGGGCTTATTTTTATTGTCAATTTTAATGTTTAAACAAATCCTTTGTTATCTAAATTCTTTTTTTAAAAAATGAAACAGCAATAGAAGGTTGTTTTTTTTTTTTTTAATCAGTTTGTTCCCCTGTTTGTTTCACGAGCTCATAGAAATGGGAGCTTGAAGTCTGATAGAAAAGTCACGTCTGCCCTGGATTTGGCATCCCTTGGACACTAGTTTTCTGTGTAGTCAATGGTATGATAAGATAAACACACGTCTATAAATCACAGCCGCATCTTTTCCTGGAATAACAACTACTATTTAATATGCTGTTGTATCAGTTCCCCTGATTTTTAGGAACTCACAATCCCTGCTATTACCGAGGCACCGTTATAGGGATTGCATATCTCTCTTTTTATACTTTTGAAACAGAAATACCTTCAAAAATTCAGAAACCAGCTCTTGATCCGTATGAACAAGACCTAAACTCTGGCCCAGTAGTCTGACCTTTGGAAATCAGTTAACATTTCTGGACCTTGCTTTTCTCAACTGCACAATTTAAAATATTGTTTTAGGTACCTTCCAACCTTAACATCCATCACATCTTTGACTGAAAGTTTAACTTGGAAAATATAATGATGAAAGAAGTTTCAAATTTAGAGATGACCAAAATCAGTAGGGCTGCTCATAGTCTCCCCAAGAATGTATCTTGCTGGATTAAGGAAATCAACTGCATTTCTTACATTAATGAAGAAAATATGGTGTATATATATACATATACATGTATACACACACACACACACACACACATACACAAATACACTTGTTTGTTTGAATATCATGCTATATACCTGTGCTTGCTTTTCCTTGTTAGCTTAATTCAGGAATAAATTTATCTGATTTCCCTTGAGATTTGCACTGGCTTTACTATGTGGATTATTCAGGCTCTGGATGATGGAAAATCATGTTGGCCGCAGTGTTTCTGGTTGGGAGGTCAGTCAGGGTTATTCATAAAAGTGACACAGAAGCTACATTCCAAAGAAAAGTAGGAACTAGCTTGACCTCTAGATAGATAGAAAACTCTACAAAGCAAACCGAAGAAAAACAGAAATAACCTTCTCTAATGGTCGTGATTGCTTTCTGTCCATCAGTAAGTTTCTGAAATGAACACCAATAATGACATTCTCTCTCACAGGGCATGTGCCACTGCCTGTAAGCTGTGTGCCAGCAAGTGATAGCAGGTGTCCAGGTAAGGAGTTAGAGACCAGCTTCCGTTCTCATGGCCACATTCACTGGCCATGTAGCTGCGAGCTGTCACTTCACCTTGACGAACTTCCATCATCTTACTTGAAAGAGGAGGTAATTGGCCTGGTGCAGAGATTTTTAAACACTTATATAGAAGGACCTCTATATTTAAAAAATAGGGCAAGGTTCAATATGTGAAATGCAGAAAACTGAAGCTCATGATGTTGTGGGTTTGGACTTGTCTTTTGTTTGCGTGTAGCCAGGAGTACCTGGCTCTCCAGAGCAGCCTGAGGACACCCCTGTACATCCTCAGGCAGTCCCGTACGTTAGCCACAACCTCCTGCAATGTGTCCCTGGCCAGCTGAAATGTGGTTAGTGTGAATTGAAATGGACTATAAGTATAAAATACAATTGGATTTCACTTCATATAAAAAATCTGAGTATTTTATATTGATTACATATGATATATCACATATTATAATTTTTTGGAACCATTGGGTTAAGTAAAATATATAATTAAAATTTATTCACCTGTTCCATTTTTTTCAAATTTAAATGTGGCATCTAGAAAAAATTTAAATTACTTTTGTGGACTCTGATATATCTCCATTGGACAGTGCTGATCTAAATAAACCCTTTTGGTTCCTACCTCCTAAACCTCAGTGCTTGAGGGTTTTGTGGGGATCCTAATCACTTTTACTGCTTCCCCAGGTCCCATGTTCAGGTCACTGCGTTCCCATGAAATGCATTAGCCATTTGTCCTGGCAGCTTTGCTTACTGCCACACTCTACTCTAAGAACAGTATTTCATTCAAACTCCCATTAAAAGAAAATATGCCCCGCTAAAAAAGACATATATCTTTCCAGTTGCTCTTCCCACAGCATACTTAGTAACTCATTTGTTCCAGGACGTGAACACGTTTTCCTGTGGGATGGGGATTGAGAGTACAAGATTCTGTGTTTCATGGGTCATTTCTTGTGGCTAGAATTCTTCAAGGGTAATTTCTTTTTGTCCCTTTCAAGTTACACTCCTGTCTTTTGATAAACATTGTGTAAATATTGCTTCCCCAGTAGTCATGTTTCAAATGGAATTTATCACTGTTTTGTGTGACAATGTGCAAACTTTACCTTTGTAAACTATTTTCATTTATGACCTTTTCTTTTGCTCTTGGTCATTTTCCTAATGACTCAGATTGTAGAGGTTGAAGAGACCATCTCTGTCATTATGGTAATCCAGTTTTACCTCTGCATTTTCTAACTGCCATCAGATTTACTCCTGGTCTTCTTCGACTGCATTGGTCACCAGCAAAAAAAAAAAATATATATATATATATATATGTGTGTGTGTGTGTGTGTGTCTGTGTGTCTGTGTGTGTCTGTATGTGTGTGTGTCTGTGTGTGTGTCTGTGTGTGTGTGTGTGTGTGT
>NW_012101898.1:1383531-1387613 GCF_000951045.1 Mandrillus leucophaeus | reverse complement strand
TGTGTGTGTGTGTGTGTGTGTGTCTGTATGTGTGTGTGTCTGTGTGTGTGTGTGTGTGTGTCTGTGTGTATAAAGAATTGTTTAGACCTACAGTGTAGTGATCTGTGCCGAGGAGGGTTCTCTTCTTCTCATTGGCAGTCATGCCACTGAAGCCCTTTGCTTGTTCGAGAGCTGGTCTGGTGACAGCATGTTCCATGGTCCTTGTTTCTTTAGGCAGTCATCCTTTTATCTTATTCTCACAAATACCAACATTTAAGTGTACACATAACTTCTACTCATCTATAGTTATTTAAACTTTTCTTTGCATGTTACTCTCTTTAAACAGATGGTTTAAGGGAGCAAGAAGGTCCTTCACTGTTTGCCCAAGGAGGCCTGAGTCCACCTTGTATGTATGGAGGGAGGGAGTCATTGAGGCCAGAAGAACACGTTGTCTTCTGACACAGATGTGCCTCTGCTTGTCCTTGAGATGGATGGCAGACAAAGGCTTCTAATGGAGGAGAATGCTAACTTTTTTTTCTTTATGTCTTCTTGAAAACAACGACAACAAAACAGGATACATATGCAGAGTGTGCAGGTTTGTTAAATACGTGTACGTGTGCCATGGTGGTTTGCTGCACCTATTGACCTGTCTTCTAAGTTCTGTCCCCTTACTCCCCTTCCCCCAACAGGTGCTGGTGTGTGTTGTTCCCGTCTCTGTGTCCATGTGTTCTCAATGTTCAACTCCCACTTAAGAGTGAGAACAAGCAGTGTTTGGTTTTCTGTTCCTGTGTCAGTTTGCTGAGGATGATATCTTCCAGCTTCATCCACGTCCCTACAGAGGACATGATCTTATTGCTTTTTATGGCTGCATAGTATTCCATGGTGTATATGTGCCACATTTTCTTTACCCAGTCTATCATTGTTGGACATTTGGGTTGGTTCCACGTCTTTGCTATTATAAATAGTGCTACGATAAACATATGTGTGCATGTGACTTTATAGTAGAATGATTTATATTCCTTTGAGTATATACCCACTAATGGGATTGCTGGGTCAAATGGTATTTCTGGTTCTAGATCCTTGAAGAATCATCATACTGTCTTCCACAATAGTTGAACTAATTTACATTTTCACCAGCAGTGTAAAAGCTTTCCTGTTTCTCCACAGCCTCACCAGCATCTGTTGTTTCTGGACTTTTTAATAATCATCATTCTGACTGGCATGAGATGGCATCTCATTTTGGTTTTGATTTGCATTTCTCTGATGATCAATGATATTGAGCTTTCTTCAGCATTCATTAGAATACTGACTTTCTTTTCATTGCCCTCCAGTTGGTTAAGTTCTATGACTTCTAGAAGAGTGCACAGAAGAATGCAATCAAAGCACAACTACCTCTTCCTCTGTTTCAGTCTGTATCCTCAGTAATAGCCTTATAATTAATGTTCACTGTGGAGTCCATTGTTATAATCCTTTATTTCATTCATCAACATTGAAGTGAAAAGGCATTTCATATCTAACCAGTTCATAGAAAATATGTATCAGTTCTATTCTTCAATATCTTCACCTATAAAGTAGGAATATGTTGTACATATATTCAATATATCTCCACTAACTTGCCAAGACAATCAAAGGATATGTGATGTAATAGGGCTGCCATATATAGCAAATATAAATACAGGCTGCCCACTCAAATTTGAATTTCAGATAAATCATGAATAATATTGAATAGCGCATACTAATACTAAAAAATTATTCATGTTTATCTGAAATTCAAATTGAAATGGGCAGCCTCTATTGAATCTGGTAATCCTAGAATGTAACATCCCTACTCTTCTATTAAGATGAGACAAATATGTAGTGAAGTATAATATTTAATGATATTTTCATGTAATTACAAGTATTTGTGTCTTTTGAATAATAGCTATATCAGCATTAATGGATATTTAAAGTCTTGAAGTAGCTCTGTCCCTTTCATGACGAGTATCTATAGTTTTCTATTTGAGAGAGAAACTATAAATACATGACACTCAGATCTGTGTCCATGGCATAATGAGTAGAGGACATTTTCACAAAATGGCAACTAGTGTGAGAGTTTGCACCAAAGCAATGTTCATTCTGAGCGTCCTCTGGTTAGCACTGACTCTGCAGCTCCACATCACATTTTCCTCCCTCCTTGGGAAGGGGAGCTGTGATGGACAGGAAATGCCTATTTTTTTTAACTTGCTGATCTCTGAATGTTAAAGAATGATTAAGAAGATTTTATATCTTTCTGGCACATTTTTTTCATGCAAATAACTTTGATTGGAGTATTACATTTCAGATGTATAGAAGGTTTGTGTGGCTTTATTTCTTGTGGCAGATTTTCACAGTTAATATTTTCTTGGATGAAACCAATTATTCATTTATATTTAGTTTATGACATCTTGGGTTGAAATCTTTCCATATTGGTGAAATTCATGTTTATCGTTTCACCTTCACACTCCCTTATATCGTAACTCCTGCTAGAGATCATAATGGGAAAAATATTAATCAGCACTCTTTAGTAAATATGGGAGTAATAATGACATTCTCATTCCAGGCTGGCCACACTTCCTTCCCTCACTAATTTGTTCAGTCTTTCACCAGCATATATTTGTGAAACATCTGATCTCTACCGGCCCTAATAGCAGCCACTACGCATACATCACAGGACACAACTGGCATAGCTCTAATGTCCCTATGGAGCCTAAGATCAAGTGTAAAAACCACAAAACAAGTAAGTTAGTAACTAAAACCATGGTAAATGTTGTAAAGTAAGAACAGCAACCAAATACAAATAGCTTTGCAAGATCCACCAGGGTCCTGCTATTGTCCTCCCATGTCAAATAGAAATCTGTGGTTTTTTTGGGGATGTCTCTTTTATAGGGCAATCTCTGTCTTTCTGCCACTGAAAGAAAATAACATTGTCATTTGTCACCTCAGGCACAGGAGCTGCATGTCTAGGGTATGCCACAATCACAGGCTCTTGGGCTGCAAGTGCTTCCTGGTGGCCGATGCCAGAGCACAGAGTGGTACAGGCGAAGGTGGAGGCAGGAGCGTGGGGCCACCAAGTGCATGCCCTGAACCTGACTCTAGATGCAGTGAGGAGAGCAGAGTGAGTGTACTGGGGAGATGCAGGTGACAGAGGTGTAGAGGAAGCCTCAGGAGTAGCAGGGATGGCAGGAGCGGGTGGATGAGAACTAGGTAAGCTGTGGTTGACAGGGAAGGAGGGGTCCCATCATCAGCACTGGGATTATGGTGCTGCTGTCCCTTAGACAAGGTCACAGGAGGTGGGACATGCTGGTAGGCCACATGGAGAGTCAGGGAGGCCTGTCAAGTTTCTGGTATCTCCAGTCCCTGGAAGTTTAGTTGCAGATACAGAGCCCACATTCAGCAGTAAGATCCCAACTTTGAAAACAGACCCGAAGGTGATCATGAGGACAGGGGATGAGAAGGCTGTGACCAAATGCATGAGCATGCAGGAGTTCAGAGCAAGGGCAGGGCACAGGCAGGGGAAGGAAGAGCTTCAAGGAGACAGGAAGGGTCCCTGTGTGCTGAACCTGATGCAGAGGGAAGGGGGAACTGTGGAGGGGACTTGTCACATGCCAGACACTCCAGAGAGTGAAGATGCAAGGTCATGCATTGTGGACCAGCATGCAAGCCCACGCTGAGCACTTTGCTCTGAAATGCTAAGCCCTGTAGTTTTGTTAGAAAACTACAGTTGGAAAATCAGATACAAGGTGTGCAGAAATATGCAGTGAAAGTTTGTGATCAATGATGGCTCATTCTTTAAAGACAAATTGTCACGAATCTTTACAAATTCGATTCTTTCCACAACTACTTAAGAATTTGAAATACATATGAACATATTGACATTTCGACTGTTGTTAATTTGGGCAGGTTTCTCAGAATAATAATCCTTCAACAAAATAAATAATAAATAATAATGAGTCCTTGTTAAATTCTCAGATAGGCTATAGTTCTGTAAACTCTGTTTCCCATGCCATGCTGGGCTGGTAAGCAACTAGTGTGATGCTGGTCACAGCACAGTGATCCTCCAGCTGGCTCCCGACTCTAGGCAGCCC
>NW_012101898.1:1376394-1382636 GCF_000951045.1 Mandrillus leucophaeus | reverse complement strand
CATCTCTAAGACTTTCATAGAGAAAAATGTAAAGTATTTTATCCAAGGTCTTTTGCAATTAATTGCTTGATAGGAAGCCTTGAAGTCCAATATTCTTGACTACTTCTGGGTTTAGAATAACTTCTTAAACTCGTTTTCTGTGTTTGCTAAATAAGATTCATGATGTTTTGAAACTCAGGATCATGGAAGATGTTATTCAGTCAGGGCCTTCAGGATGATTCCAGGTACTTGAGTGGATCTCTGAGGGGCTTCCAGAAGGCTGGATTTCATGCCTGGGATTTGCAGGGTGTCAGCAAGGGGTTGGGGGGTGCAGCCCAGGGTACCTGGGAGAGCAATGTTTGTTTCAACTGTGTGTGCCCCCTACACACGGGTGCTAGCCATGCTGTCCCCACCGCCCTCCCACTGGCATGCTGAGAAGACCCTGCTCCGTGCCCCTCATAGCTGGGAAGGCTGCATGGTTCGGGGGTCGCTCACCCTCCAGCAGTGTTAGCAGTCAAGCAGATAAATGCGTGCACAGAAACACCCAGGGAGCAGAAATCTTGGAGCGGGGAGGGCTTAGATCAGGCCAGAAATAGATGTTCAGAAGCACAGGAAAGAAGGTTGAGAGGAGTTGAGCCCAAGAAAATCATCCCAAAGAGCAGGTACTAGAAGGAAAGGAGGAACTAAAGTAGACAGAGGAGGGAGGGAGATGGAGGACGGTGTACTTCTCTGGGCAGGAAGGAGGAGGGGGCATCATTGTCGTCCTGGTTGTTTGAAGCTGCCCATCACATTGTGTTTTCCTTGCCCTGCTGGGCACCAAAGTCAGCACCTCTGACACTAAGAATCCAAGATCATTCCTTGAGGGTCTCTCTCCCTTGGCGTTCTCCATGGAACGGCACAAAGCTTGCTACTTTGAGCTCTCCATCCCTAGACTTGGAACTGGAAGGGTCCAATTGGAGATGATTAGTCCTCGTCTCTTGCTGCATGAGAGCCTCATTTTAAAAGATACTGCTGCCTGGGCCCCACATCCAGTGCAGCTGACCTAACTGGTCTGCAGTGGGGCCCAGGTGTACTGTTTTTGAAGGATGCTTAGATGGCTTTCCTGGCTGGACATCCATGGCTGCGTACACAGCACACTCCGTTTAACCAGGGATTGGTTTGTGAGACCCGCTGACCTTGTTTCCTTCTCATCCTGTGGCCTTCACAGATTACGGAACCATTAAGAAAGTGCGGGCGCCCCTGAATCAGACCGCAAGCAGCTGTTTGCTGGAAGAGATTGAGCTCTTCCCTGAGAGGCGGAGGGAGCCCATCAGGAGCCTGCAGATCCTGCACAGCCAGAGCGTCCTGTTCGTGGGCCTGCGGGAGCACGTGGTCAAGATCCCCCTGAAGAGGTGCCAGTTCTACCGCACACGCAGGTAGGGCATCTCCGGGGCCGGGATGCACTAGTGTGTGTGAAGGGCCCACCCAGGGAGAGCTGGGGAGACTTCAGGTGCCCTGAAGTTGAATGGCCTGAGCCGCCCTTCATGCCTCTGAGAGTCCTGTGCGCTAGGATGCAGAGCTTTCATGAAAATAGATTCACCGTGATGAGAATAACCCACCAATTCTCCTCAGAGGAGAAGCCACGTTATAATACCTGTAAGCGGTTGTCAAGGTTAAAATAAATCATTCAGTGCCTTAGAACACTCAGTGATAATACTGATATTTGGTGACTGTATTAATCTGTTAATCTGGCACAAGCATATATATGTATGTGTATGTGTGTGTATGTATATGTATGTGTATATGTGTGTGTGGGTGTATGTGTGTGTGTATATATATGTGTGTGTGTGTATATAATATATATATAGAGAGAGAGAGCGAGCGAGCGAGAGAGAGAGATGAAGTCTCACTCTGTCGCCCAGGCTGGAGTACAGTGGTGAGATCTCAGCTCATTGCAACCTCTGGCTGTGAGTGCTTCTCATGCCTCAGCCTCCCGAGTAGCTGAGAATACAGATGTGTGCCATTATGCCTGGCTAATTTTGATATTTTTAGTAGAGACAGGGTTTCACCATATTGGCCAGGCTGGTCTTGAACTCCTGACTTCAAGTGATCTGCCCATCTCAGCCTCCCAAAGTCCTGGGATTACAGCCTTGAGCCACCACACCTGGCCTCAAGCTTGTATTTTATTTGAATATAGAAAGAACAAAAAATATTCTAAGGTATATGTCCTTCTCGACCACAGCTCTTATGCTGATAACCCCTTGAGAAGGAGTGGTTGATGGTGCTGCGGTGGCCCCCACTTTCTGGGACACCCCCCCACCGCCACTATCTTTGACATCCGCTCCCCTGGAGTGCTGCTTCTCTCCTGAGCCTGCAGAGAGGGTAGGGAGGGAGGTCTCCCAGCCACAGGGAAACCCAAGTGTCATTGCATCTTCCTTCACCCTCAGGCCAGTCTTCTCTTCCATGGGACATCCACGATCGACTACGGTTGTGTTTAAAGTTTAATTTGGAAACATGTTGGCCCAGGTGCTTAGGAAATGAAAAAGTACTGTATACATCACACATTTGACCAGCACTTTACTCCGGGAAATTGTATATACACCCTGACCCCTGACAAAAGATCACCCTTGGGGAAATCAGAATCTTAAATGTTCTTAGGCATCTTGTTTAATTCCACCCCCTAAAGTGGGGTGAAATTGCAGATTTGGAGTAGAAATAGTCCTTTTTGATATATCACTCACAAACACCTATCCTACATGGGCCACTCTCTCTCAAAACAGGGTGCCTAATGACACTGGCTTTGGCACTTAGAAGCTAGGATTCATGGTAAAGACCTGTTGTTGCTTTTTTTTTTTTTTGAAATGGAGTCTTGCTCTGTTACCCAGGCTGGAGTGCAGTGGTGTGATCTCAGCTTAGTGCAACCTGCACCTCCTGGGTTCAAGTCATTCTCTTGAGTCAGTCTCCTGAGTAGCTGGAATTACATGTGCCACCATGCCTGGCTAATTTTTGTAGTTTTAGTAGAGACAGAGTTTTGCCATGTTGGTCAGGCTGGTCTCAAATTCCTGACCTCGAGTGATCTGCCCGCCTCTGCCTCCAAAAGTGCTGAGATCACAGGCGTGCGCCACTGAGCCCAGCCCTGTTGTTGCTATTTCTTGACCCAGGTCACAAAAGTATTTGAGAATTCACTTTCTCATCCAACATGTGTGAATTGCTATAGAATCAAATAGGATAATATAGAGAGTATAAAATTTAAAGTACTCTGCAAAGTGAGTATTCTTAGGTGGAAGGAAGTTTATGTGTAATCACAACAATATGCCTTTCAAGATGATTCTAGAAAATAAAATCTATAATATAATGTCTGCTTTGAAATGAGACAGAGAGTTGAGGAATAATCTGAGGAACCTCCCAGCTAATCGTAATGATATTGTGAGCCTTAGTAAGAGCTAGTGATATTTATTAACTGCCATTGTTATATATGCCTACTTCGTAAATTTAACCAGTGGCTGCTTGAAATGTATTCTGGTATGTGTTCCCTACAGAACTAGCCTAGGGAAGAAAATATTCTTCCCTGGTTGCTGTTGGTTCAGTGGGTAACAGGGTTGGGGTCTGGCCAACAGGATGTCATAGCTGGAGTGTATCTGGAAGGACACCCGTCTTTCAACTCCAGCCCAGTGAAGGATGACCTTTATGGAGGGTGACACAGGATAACCCGCAGGAAGCCGCAGGCCTGTGCTGTCTGCAGGGTGATTCTGGTGCCAGAATGGGGGTGCATGGCTTACAGAGCATGAGGCAATTCATCTTTTATAGGTTGTTCTGCTTCCTTGAGTCTGGGTCACAATCGCTCAGCCTCTTGTATATGCAGCTTAGGAACTAAGTTCTGCATCAGATTAGCGATGAGAGGCACGGTGTCCCTGGCATCTCTCATGCACCTGAACTGCCAGCCCACTTGTGGATCCACAGGAGCTGGTGCTCCAGGCGCAGAGGCCTGGGGAGGAGTTCACTGTTCCCTCTTTTCTTTCAAGGAGAATGATGCCACTGGTGTGTCTTCATTGGGCTCCTGAGGGAAAGAGCTTGGCATTTATAGCTGGAGCTTAATCACCCTGCTGTTTACTCTGAGAAAAGCAACAAGAGATTGTAACTTCATTTTCAACTGATGGACTGTGGTCTTCTGTGTGCCCGTCCTCAGAGGGGGTTAGTTTGTGCCTGGCCCTTTAGTATTTTATTCGAGAAAAGAAAACTAAAGATTTCAACCCAAGCATTTCTCTGAATATTTCCAATGTGTTTCTCTACTATCCTACTCCTGTAGAAAGATAGGAAACCCTCCCTAGTTAACATTCCACGGAGAAAAGAATCTTTTTTAAAAAAATAAAAACTGCATAAACTTTTTTTGTAAATTATAAGGAACAATTATGGGTTTTTTTTGACAAAAGCAATTTTAATCTTTCGGAAAGATGCTTAAAGAAGTACACTAAATAGGAATAGGAAAACAATTGGGTAACAGTTGGATACTAATTTCTTTTCCAATATACTTTCCATCATAGAATCTCAGTGATGCCATTTATTATTGGAAAACCAGTCCTATAAATGAATCTAGAAGTATTTAAAAAGGGAAACTGCTTATCTAAATTACCTGTCTCCTTCAAAATCATATTTACATGTTTAATTTTCTTGAGTCTTTTTTCCAAAGACAATGCACAATAACATTTATTAAAATGTGTATAAATGATAACTGATACAATTTCACAAATTTCTTTTACATGTCTGACAATATGCTAGATTTTATGAGAATTTTGCAGAATGATTATGTCGATCCTGGACGTAAAGTAGCATACCATATCCATTGTTCAGATGAGGAAATGGCAGCTCAGATTTTTGGTGTCCGGCTCAAAGTCTCATAGCTACTGCAACATGAGACCTGGGTCAGAGCCGAGACTGTCCCAGGCCTATGCTGTATTACTGGTTCTTTCTGCTGCCCCTAGTACAATGAGGACCACCCATTCAGTGGTCAGATTTCGGCTGAAGGAGCTGCTGGATTGCATTCTTCATGTGTGCAACTGAGAGGGAGAGCTGGTCAGTACCCAGACAGGCAGAAGCCAGGTCTCCTGAGAGATGCTTACCCCTTCTTCCCATTAGCCTCTTCCTCATTCTGCTTGCTGTCAGACTGGATCAAGCAAACACGAAGGAGGTTTTATACTCTGTTTTTCCAAAACTTTCTAAGCTGAGTCTCCATTCTCTAGTTGTTCTTAAGGAGATCATGCGACCTCAGACGTGGGGGATTGGGAGTGGTGACAAGCACCTCCCTGTACTGACTACACACATGTGTTGTGACTGATTGGAACACAGCATTGTTCCCTTGGAAAGTTATTTTAAAAGGTGGATATTTCAAAATTATATTTCAGTCAAGTTTGATCTCAAAGATGAGCCAAAAATTGTGTTTTGATGTTAGCATTGTTTAGCACAGCCATTTAATAGATAGACTGAGAAAATCATGCAAAAGATAAAGCTAACTCATTGGAATTGGTGGTGATCTCTGGGGATGTAGAGTGCAAGAGAAACCGCACTATTCATGCGTATCCTTTTTCGTTTTAGGCCTTATGGACCACATCTGTGTATAAGTTGCATAAAGTGAGTTCACATTCACTAATTTCTGAGGAATTCAGGAATCTGGGTAAGCCCAGATATGAGTACAATGTGTAGCAGAGGAAAACAGGAAAGCTGACCTCATCCTGTGGGCCAGGCCATGCACCTGGCTCATGGTCCAATAGCATCATGTGGTCATTTTTTTTGACATATCTTTTATTATTATTATTATTTATTGTACTTCAAGTTCTAGGGTACATGTGCACAACATGCAGTTTTGTTACATATGTATACCTGTGCCATGTTGGTGTGCTGCACCCATTAACTCATCATTTACATTAGGTATATCTCCTAATGCTATCCCTCCCCCCTCCCAGCACCCCACGACAGGCCCTGGTGTGTGATGTTCCCCTTCCTGTGTCCCAAGTGTTCTCATTGTTCAATTCCCATGTATGAGTGAGAACATGTGGTGTTTGGTTTTCTGTTCTTGCAATAGTTTGCTGAGAATGATGGTTTCCAGCTTCATCCTTGTCCCTACAAAGGACATGAACTCATCCTTTTTTATGGCTGCATAGTATTCCGTGGTGAATATATGTCACATTTTCTTAATCCAGTCTATCACTGATGGACATTTGGGTTGGTTCCAAGTCTTTGCTATTGTGAATAGTGCTGCAGTAAACATATGTGTGCATGCGTCTTTATAG
>NW_012101898.1:1373623-1375340 GCF_000951045.1 Mandrillus leucophaeus | reverse complement strand
TGCAAAGAGCCAGAGAGAAGCTGTTCTAGGCTGCACAGGTGTCCAGTCTCTGTTGAAACTCCGCAGCTCTTCCCTTGCAATGTGAAAGCAGCCACAGACCATATGAATGGGTAGATGTGTGGGTCAAGCAAGGCTGATGGGTTTGTCTGGTGAGAAAATTGTGATCCACTGTTATATACAGACAGTTTATTACTTAGCCAAAAAAAACAAAAAAAAAACAAAAAAACAAAAAAAAAGAGTCTACTCGCCACATCCCTTGTCCCACTGGATGACATCAAAACAAAAGGGGCAGCCAGGCATGGTGGCTCACACCTGTAATCCCAGCACTTTGGGAGACTGAGGAGGGCAGATCACTTGAAGTCAGGAGTTTGAGACCAGCTGGCCAACAAGGCTAAACCCCGTCTCTACTAAAAATACAAAAATTAGCTGGGCATGTAGCGCATGCCTGAAATCACAGCTACGTGGGAGGCTGAGGCAAGAGAATCACTTGAACCCAGGAGGCGGAGGTTGCAGTGAGCCAAGATCACGCCACTACACTCCAGCCTGGGTGACAGAATGAGACTCTGTCTCCAAAACAAAACAAGACGACCAGGTGATGGTGCAGCAGGAGAACTAAGGCACCGCACTCCCAGGAGCCCATTTCATGCTGGCAGTTTGCGAGCCTAAAGCTGTATCCTAGTATGGGCGTATGAGGGGGCAGGAAGCCTTACAACTCATCAGAACCTGGAAAGCAATGAGAAACTCCTGACAGCCTTCCTGGGGCATAGGGATGCGGGAGGAATGGTTTTGCAGCAGTTCCTCATAATCCTCCCATGTTGCAGGACCAGGGAGGATCTTGGGGCCAAAGCTTAGGTCACCTGTGAGTCAGCCTTGCCCTGTGGCCTCTGTGCACTCATGAACAGTTACCAGCGAGGAACGTTCCCCAGTTGTGTGTTTCAGGAAAAGTTTAGGGGGCCGTATGAATTTGGCCACAGGCTGTGTGGTTTGCTGACCCCTAAGTGAGATTATCATCTGCCTTTTGAATAAATGAATATCCCTTAATAACACTAATTTATAAAATTAGATATTACGTTTGTCAAATGAGCTATTACATTACATAGGTTAATCGGTACCCTAATATTTTCTGAACATCATGGACTTTTCTACCCTTTGGATACTTACTCATACAATCTTACTTTTTTATTTAACATTCATTGAAAGAGTGTGCAATTAATCTTTCATCATAGAACAGAAAGTAGACTGTGAATTCCTGCATGCCAGCACAGGCTTCATTCAAGATGTGGGAACACGAGCTCCCAAAGGCTGGGCTTCCTCTGTGCTTCTGGGTTCAATGAAGGCCCCAGCCTGGTATCCAGTTCAAAAAAGGGTCAGTAAATATAATATTTGTTAAACTAACAAATAGACTTTCTGCCTCTCCCTTATCTGCTAATTTACTTCATACCTTGAAAACAAGCAAAATTCTTGTGACAAAACAAAATTCCTTTACAGAAAAATGTGGCAATATCACACAGTAGCAAAAGCATTGAAAGCCTTTGGGCCTTAGGTGGGGTGGTGTTTGTTTTTTTTTTTTTTTTTTGGTTTGTTTTTTTTTTTTTTTTTGAACTAATTGGGGGAAAGGAGACAAAATCTGGGAACTGGAAGAATTATAACCTATATATAAAAGAGTCACACCTTTTAAATTGTGCCTTATAAAACTCGAGGGAAAGATGGAGCATTA
>NW_012101898.1:1369336-1370583 GCF_000951045.1 Mandrillus leucophaeus | reverse complement strand
TATTTCTAGTTCTAGATCCTTGAGGAATCACCACACTGTCTTCCACAATGTTTGAACTAGTTTACAGTCCCACCAACAGTGTAAAAGTGTTCCTTTTTCTCCACATCCTCTCCAGCACCTGTTGTTTCCTGACTTTTTAATGATCACCATTCTAACTGGTGTCTTTAAAGTGGAAAAAGGCTGGAAGTGGTGACTCATACCTGTAATCCCAGCACTTCTTGGGGCTGAGGCAGGAGGATTGCTTGAGTCCAGGAATTCAAGACTAGCTTGGGGAACATGGTGAGACCCCATCTCTACAATACATAAATTAATTAATTAAGTGGAAAAAGTCTCCATAAGGAGGCCCAGGATGGAGCAGCCAAGAGCAAACACTTACTGACTACCCGCCTGGTGTAAACACCAGTGTGAATTCAGAACCTGCTGCCCTATGAGCTCTGGCCAAGAACTAATAGGGTTCCTACCTCTGTACTTCAGGAAGGAAAGAGCAATCACAGGACTTGCCCTCTAATAATCTTGTCTTGTCTATAAATCAGGTTGTTATTTTCTCCCACAAGAAACTATTATAGCCTTCTAAGTAGTATGACTGATTGTACCTCTTCAAGGCTAAGAAAAGAACAGCTTAGAGGTGTGATGATGGGACGGCTGCAGATTTGGACTCTTTTTTGTTTTGAGACGAGTCTTGCTCTGTTACCCAGGCTGGAGTGCAGTGGTGTGATCTCAGCTCACTGCAACCTCCACCTTCCGGGCTCAAGTGATTCTCCTGCCTCAGCCTCCTGAGTAGCTGGGACTACAGGTGTGTGCCACCAGGTCTGGCTAAGTTTTTGTATTTTTGGTAGAGACAGGGTTTCGCCGTGTTGGCCAGGCTGATCTTGAACTCCTGACTTCAAGTGATCCACCCACCTTGGCCTCCCAAAGTGCTGGGATTACAGGCATAGGCCACTGTGCCCAGCCCTGATATGGACTTTTAAAGTCATCTTAAGGACTGAGTTGAGTAGATCAGCATGTCAGCAAACTTTCTTTGCAAAGAGCCAGAGAGAAGCTGTTCTAGGCTGCACAGGTGTCCAGTCTCTGTTGAAACTCCGCAGCTCTTCCCTTGCAATGTGAAAGCAGCCACAGACCATATGAATGGGTAGATGTGTGGGTCAAGCAAGGCTGATGGGTTTGTCTGGTGAGAAAATTGTGATCCACTGTTATATACAGACAGTTTATTACTTAGCCAAAAAAAAAACAAAAAAAAAACAAAAAAA